>NW_026008391.1:0-26568 GCF_001458135.2 Marmota marmota marmota | reverse complement strand
GAGAGAGAGAGAGAGAGAGAGAGAGAGAGAGAGAGAGAGACTTGCATTTTTCAGGTAAGGGACTATCATCTTTGGACTAAATTCTAAAGGCAGTAACTCATATTGGTAGATATCCCATACCCAGGAATAATGAGAAATACTGCAGGCTGTATCCTTCATCATGTTCCAACAACAGATTTTCTGAAGGATCTATTTCTATAAAGAACAAAGATATGCCCTAAAATCACAGGTCTGTGTGCTCAGTTTTGACAGGGACTAAGATATATAGTACTCTCATCTCTCTCCTTGACATACAGTACCAATTTGATTTTTCTTTTTTTTTTGCATGGAGAAACTTATTTTTAATTGAAAAATATTAATTTTTCACATTTATGTGATACAATGGGTGTTTTTTTTTTCTTTTTTTATTGGTTGTTCAAAACATTACAAAGCTCTTGACATATCTTATTTCATACATTAGATACAAGTGGGTTATGAACTCCCATTTTTACCCCAAATACAGATTGCAGAATCACCCAATTTGATTTTTCATTCCCAAAACTTCAGTCTTTTGGAACAACTATTCCAATTGTCTGTTTTTAATCTTTTGTTTACCCATTTGTTACAGACAAATGCTTCCAGCAGTATGTTGTGCATCTCTTCCTGGGTACTTTTTCTTTTAGTGTCTTCAGTTGGCATGTAAATATATTTTCTTTTAAGAAGTTTAAATTTTGTTTTTCAGTCTCTCAATTTCCTTATAGGCATTAATGTTCAGCTCCAAGAATGAACTTAATAGTGTTACATCATTCTAAAATTTAAGCTTCTATTAAATGGAATGTGACTGAAGATAGTAATCAAAACTGTCTTTAAAAAACTGAAATAATGGAAGAAAAGCTGAAATAAACAAGGGTGAATAGAGTTCTCTACCTTAAACAATTGAAATGTGAAAGCTTTTTTGTAGAACAGAAAACAATATAATTTAAGGATTGTTAACTATCACACTTTTAGGCATTCTTAGCTCTTGCTTGTCCTGCTGATATACTTTCCTAAGTATATATTAGTTCCCAGCTCTGGTATATGTTGACCTGTTTTCTCTCTTATTTGTCAGCTGTGTGTGTGTGCGCGTTTGTGTGCACGCTCTACCAGTGCCTACCAGAGTGTGTGTACATGAGAGGTGCCTAATTCATAGATGTTGGATGAATGAGTCAGTTCTTAATGGGCACATTTATATCTCCACAGTGGGTTCTCTAACATAGTAGCTGGAATAAAGTCCTTTACTTTTATAATAATAGCTTTTCATTTCTCTGAGGCAATGACCAGAATCCTAAGCGTGGCCTTCCAAGTTGTGCAACATATGGCTCTTCTCCTTCCTTTCCTCCTCTTGCTCTACAATACACTGATATCCCTTCATTTCCTTCCTTTTGCCCCAGGTCCCTCATAGGAGTCTTTGTCTTTTTCTTTGCCCAAGGGAGGAGTTGGCTGTTGAGCTTTCTTCTCTGATTCTCTAACTATGAACCCTCATATCTCAATTCAAATGTGACTTTCTTATGGAACTGTTTCCTAATTGAACTGTATCTGTGCTGAGGATTTTAGCAACACCTGAGTATTCTCTAAAAGTTCCTAATTTTGTTGCTAGCTTGTTTCTAGAAAACTGTAAATTCCCTGTGGGAGTTATGTTCTTGGTAAGTTTGAACACAACACCTAGCATGGTATTTTCTACATGGTAGGAATTAAATAAATATTTATTTAAAATGATAAGTCTAAATGAAAACAGTAGTGGAAAAAAAAGATCAAGACAGACTGCAGTTTCACAAAATAAAGTTGAGTCAAAGTTAATAATGGTGTGAAACTTAAAATCTAAAAACAGAAGTTTAGATGGGGAAGCATAGTATTAACATAAGCTTGAAATATCAAAAGTTTATGACATTTAAAATATAAAAATATTGGTAATTACAATACAAAATTAAAGTAGAAGGATGGTTAGTGATTAGAGAAGAAGTAAGGAAGTTTAGAGAAGGGTTGTTTTCCCCAGAGAATCATCTTCTCCTTAACCAGGGGCCTGTGGTCTCCCATTCCTCAGGGGCACTCATACCTTTTCTTGTTCTGAATCTTATGTTCCACTCTAAAGGATTCCCTCTGGAGATTGCCTGCAAAATGGGCAGTCTTTTTTTTTTAAGTTTTACAACTTTATTTTCCCCACATAACTAGATCTCCATAGCAGTCACTAAGGAGTCTTAGTTCAAAGACCTTGTCCTTTAAGCCTCCCAGGTAAAAATAATAATAAGGGCTCAAAGCAGATTTTGTACTTTCGTTTAACAAAAGTAGACTTTACTTTGGGTGAATTACCCAATGTTCCCATGTCTGTTAGTATAGAATAATAGTATGAATGCCTTATGAGGGCTTATGAAAAATGTGTATTAATTTCTTTAATGTATATAGTCACCTGGTGGGGCAAGTACTTTCGTTGTTACCTTTGGAAGTAATCTTAAACATAATAATGTTAAACTTCTATTTCAGAGTTGAGCAATGTGTGTTTATTAATCAAACTGAGATTCAAACCTGGATTTTTTGATTCCCAGCATCTTAGTTTGGGATAATATTACAAATTACCACAGAGTAGAAGGTTTTAAAACAACAAAAATGTATTTCTCATTGTTCTGGAGTCTGGATATCCGAGGTCAGGGTGCCAGCATGGTTGAGTCTGATGAGGGCTCTCTTCTGGGTTTCACACTGGCATCTTGTATTTGCACATGGTGGAGAGTAGAGCAGAGGTGTTTCTCTCTCATGACTCTTCTAAGGGCACTTGTCCCATTCACTCTTCTAACCTTATCTAATCCTAATTACCTCCTAAATAGAATTTCCACATATGAGTTTAGAGAGGATACATCCAGCCCATATTATATATTTTAATTTATTTTTTCTTGGTTTGTGCAGTGATTGAACATTTTGTAAGATTTTTGATCAAGAATGACCAAAAAGCATATGAAATTCTCATAGAAAGTGCTCTTATTCCAGATTATAAATGAACTAATGGAGAATTCATATTGGTCATACTATCCTTATGTGTAATTTCTTATTCTGTGTGAAATTTGTCATCATTAAAGCATGGTTTTAAAAATGGGATATGTTAATAATTTTCAAAATTACTGAATATGAAGTATGTGATAAAGCTGAGAATAGATATAATGATCAAAATAAAGATTTAGTGAAATTAAATAAAAAAGCTAAGAATAGATAGGCATGAAAAATGACTGGTTATATGTGAACATAGATTTTTTTGACTACCCCTTTCTTAACCTAGTCAGAATTAAGCTCCAAGAAGATCATGACAGGCTAGAGTAGGTAAAGAATGTACAGGAATAAATTTAAAAGAGATAAGCATTTTATAGTAGATCATGTGATAGTTCAGTTTTAATTGACTGCAGGCTTTATTTTGACTAACAGAGTGATAAACCCTAATTTAAATTTTAAGTCTCAATTATGTGCCATTTAAGTCTTTTTTTTTAGCTAGGTGCTAAAAAAGGACTCTGAAACCTGTATGTCATCTGATCCTCATAGTGTGCAAAATACATGTGAACAGATTACTCATCCACACAATAAGTAAATTATAAAAGTATTCACAGGATGCTAGAGGAAGAAGGAGGAAGAATGAGCACTTCAAAATGGGGGTCAGAGAGAGAAGAGAAGTTTTCCATAGGAGAACACTTAATTGCTACCAGCAGTTTGACTCACATACAAAGGCTGTTAAGTAAAGATTTTTTGGCTCTTTAGAGCAGTGATTCCCAAAGTGGTTGGCTACCTTTTGGGCAAGCGCTATATATTGGTTTAAATTAATCCTCAAATACAAATCTATTCTTTAATTGCCATGATTGAAAAATATGCATAGGTTTCTACTTTCTTGAACAATTAAGGACTGTATCTTACTAATAGCCCATAGTTTTTCATTAAGGGTTATCAAAACAGCAGCTATTTGCAAAATTAAGCTCATTACTGGAGGCTACCAAATATTCTAATATTCTATCAGAAGTCAGAGTATGAAAAAACTTGGATATATTGTAGATCTCTAGCTGCTCAGGCCCATGAAACAGCTGACTAGAATTACTGTTTGTGGCAGAGTATTTTGTTATTGGTGTATCCGATAGGCCTACTTGTGGTAGTCAGCTTTCAATCATGATGACAAATACCTGAGTAATCAACTTATAGAAGAAAAGATTCTTCATAGCTCACAGTTTTAGATGTCTTAGTCCACAATTTTGGGGGACTCTGGTAGTACCTCATAGGGAGAGTGTATGGCATAGCGCAACGTTTCCACTCAAAGCCTGGAAGCAAAAAGAGAAGAAGAAGGGACCAGAGTTTCACAACCCCCTGCCAGGACATGCCCCAGTGACCTAAAGCCCTCTCACTAGGCCCCACCAATTAAAGTTTCCAACACATCCAAATAGCACCTATGTGGGAGACAATGGCCCAGGTATTATTTTGCTTATGAATTATAAGTGGTTTAGATTTACTATTATCATTTTTTAAGGATTACCTTATTTGTCTAATGTGGTTAGCTATTAATATTTGCATTAATATAATTTTTGACTCTAGCATGTCTTCAAATATAGTTGGTAAAATCATCATTAGAGCATGATTTTACATACTCTAATGGCACACCAAAGCATCAACCAGACAGGTTGTCACAAAACTGAGTCCTGGGCCACTGGTGGAAATTTGAGTTCTCTGGGTCTGTGTGGGGCCTGATAATTAACATTTCTAACAAACTCCTGGATGACAGTGATATTACTGATCTTCCAACTACATTTTGGAATTGCAGTGATCAGTGTGTTTATTGCTAAAACAGACACATAGAAAATTCCATGGAAACATTCCTGTATGAAAGAATCAATACCTTTTAGTTCTTTTCTTTGTGAAAGTGGGAATACTTAAGATAGGATGAGTGGGCAGCAGAGTCTCAGTGTTTTGGCCAACTTGAGAACCTCCTTTAAAAAAGAGAAGGTAATTCAGAGTTAATCAATGACTTGCAAAGAGAAAAGACAGGATAAATTAATGTGACTCAAACATCCATGTTAGGAGACCAGAGGGGATAAAGGTGGCTAGGGAACCTTACTGGATTATCTAGGGTCTAGTATGCTATGCTCAACAATCTGCATTTTTCCAAGGATAGTAGCAAAGCATTTTAAATTAGGAGATGATATCATCAAGTTATAAAAACAAGAATATGGCAAGAAGGGATGCAGAGACATCAGTTTGGAAGCTATCACAGTAATTTAGGTGAGAATAATGAAGGGCTTGGACATAATGGGCAGTGATAATAATGATGAAAACAGAGTTCTGTTAGATGTTGTGGAGTTGACAATAATGACAATACCAGCTGATATTTATTCTATACTCACTATGGGATATGGGCTGATCTTTTTTTAAAGTAATTCATATGAAGTAACTTAATCCTGCTAGCAGCATTCCGAGTGAAGTGTTATTTTTATTTTCATTTTACAAATTAGGAAATTTGAGTTGCACGGTGGGGATAGGCTACTTGTGAAAGGCCACCTGCCTGGTAAGGGCATACCCAGAATTTAAATTCCAGCAGTTCAGATGAAAATGTGGACTGTTAAATTGCATAGTAATTTTAATGGTCAATTGGATGCTATAGAGAGGGAATGTATGATACTAGCAAATAACTAGACATTACTAGTCTAGGAAAAGTTAGGAGGAGAAATGTAGTTGGAGTATAATGAAGTATAGAAATAAATGTGTGAATTGAATATGTGTGCTCCTCCAAAATTCATATGTTGAAATCCTAACCCCAATATAATAATGTTATTACATTGGGCTTTTGGTAGTAATTAGGTCGTGAGGCTGGAGTCCTCATGAGTGGAATTAAGGCCCTTATACAAAAGACCTCAGAGACTTCTCTGACTTCTTTAGTCATATGAGGATATAAGGAGATACAGTCATCTGCAACCTGAAAGAGGGCCCTCACCAGAACTGGACCACGATAGCATTTCAATGTCAGGCTTCGGTACTATAAGAAATAAATTTATTATTTATCCAGGTTTTTTTTTTTGGTCATATAGGCCAAAATTGATGAAGATAATGGAGAAAGGAAAAGATAAACTTAGTTTTGGCTATTTTGAGCTTGAGAAATCTGCAGGATTTCTGACTTGACTGTTAAAATATAATGATCAACAAGGAAGTTTGTTGTCAAATGGATAAACCTCTATAGAATTGTATTCAGATCTGAGTTTTACATGTTAATTTAAACTAAAGTTTATTTGGAGCAACCATGCTGTAGAAGAACTGGGAAACTATGCCATGGGAAGAAAGGAATAAAAATTGGGTTGGTTAATACAGCGTCAAAGGAACCTGGATAAGCTTGATACTACAAAGTGTTTCATTAAAGAATAGTTAATGTCAAATAGAGAATTTGTCTTATATTATTTTAGTAGTTAGAATGGGACCAAATAAATACAAGTTATTCAGGGATATATGCTAAGAATTAAAATCATATCTAATGTGGGAAATGATTGCCTTATGAGGTAGTTAGTGCCTATAAGAACATATGGATATACTGACAATTTCCCTTTAGTATGAGTATCATAGTGACAATTCCTATTTTTAATAGATTATTGAGTCCATAGAACTAATAATAATATAAACACATGTTTTTTTTTTTCTCTGCTGAGAGGGCTTAAAACCTACAAATATACCTAGTGCCTATAAATTGGTTTCATATACTATTCTCTATATTTTTAAAAGGGATATTTTTAAAAATTGTATTGATTATAGCATCAGTGCAGAAAATATACACTGTAGAATGCTGTGGTGCCAGAAAATAAGGTCATGTTTAGAAAAAAAAAACCTGTAAAATAAATTTCTATGGGTCTATATCAAAAAAATAAGTAAAAATAGAAACAAGGGTAGATAGACATTTTATTACATAAGAATTCCAAATAATTTATGTAGATACTTTAAGGAGGTGAAACATAACTCCCAACTATTCCACTTTGGGCTGAGCCTGCTGACTTCCCTACAGAGAGTGCAGTACAGAAAGGAGGATAAAGAATTGACTTCACAGTATAAAAACCTGACATCTTCCCTCAGCCAGATCCTTAAGGTCATTGTCAATAGTTAGCTTCATGTTTACCCCCCTGTAGTGCATTTCCTGAAAAAAAAAATCCCATTACCCCATCTAATCAGGAGATAAACATCAGGCTGGTCTCAGCTGAGGGATTATCTATAAAATACCTCACCAGCATGCCTCAATACTCTCAATATCAACAAAAACATAGTCTGAGAAACTCATAGCCAAGGATAGCCTAAGGGTACATCGGACAGAATGTAGTGTGGTATCCTGTAGCAGCAACCAGCATTAGATTAAAAACTAAGGAAACCTAAAGGAAGCCTAGACCTTAATTTTGAAAAAAGTTGATATTGCATTTCTGTGTCTGTAGGCTGAGTGTAGCTACACAGGAGTATATGTATGGAGTTACCAGGGGTTAGCAGGGTATATGTGATTTGGTAATATTGAAAACTAAAGATAGCTAACACTATAGAGCTTACAATAAACCTGATACTTCTAAAAATTACACGTTTATTTTTAAAACAACTGTTTAGTGGGTATAATTATTCTCACATTGAAGTTAAAGTAATGAAATATTGATTATCTTTCCCAAGATCAAACATTGATTCTAGTTTCCAGATCCTGTTCTTATTTTTTAGGTTCCACAGATTCATTCTTGTGACCCAGAGAAGGGTTGTTGTGCAGGAAGTTGCAGAGAACCAACTCTCATTTTATAAGGTTCAGCTTCTGCCCAGGTCTGTAAGGTGTAAACCATAATGCAGAACATTCTTTTACATGTATTAAATAAAACTAGAAAGTTTACTCCTTTGGATTGAAGTTTGTAAACTTTTCTATGCCCATTTTATTGATGCCTTTATCTTTCCATGTCAGGAAGACTACACATTTTTCTATCAATTGCTAGAATGCCAAACTCATTAGTTTTTTGGTAGCTGGGAAAAAATCCTGCACCAATATACTTAGTCTTCACTTACCGCCTTTGTTATATTATTATTTTTTTAGTCAATTCCTATAATAGCATTTGGATTGGTTGGCTTTGTAATGTTCAAATATCAGATAAAGTAACTGCAGCCTAAGAATGTTAAATCAAGATTGTATGACACTTTGTTTGAAGAGCTGAAAAATGTGTAATCCTGCAGAATTTTGTTTTGCATTTTTTCCATATAGAAATAATAAAGTTAGTTCATAACAATTTCTTAGTTTTATAGAGCTCAGCTGACCAGGAGTTCAGTTTTATTTAGTATTGTATAAAAATTATTATATATTCTCATAATGGCAATCCAAGTAGAGGTGATGCTAAGAAGTAGAGACAAATATCTTCCCAGGGGAAAAAAATGTGTTCTGTCAATTGAAATGAACTGCTTGATCTTGGCTTGAATTCTTTAATGGACTTCAAAAAAAACCAGGTTTTTGATTTCCACATAGTGAGGAACTAGCAAGACTTACTTATTTTAGATACAGAAAAATTACCAAAGTATTTTGTACTTTGTAAACTGTATTACAATTCTGTACTTTAACCCACAGTAGTCTTATCATTTTTATAGCGGTAGGCATCCTGACATCCTGAATACAACGTGCCACGTCACTGTCAGGTAACTGAACTGTCATAGTTAAATTTACTTATCCAGTTATTACTCTGTGGTAGTACCTCCCAACTATATTTGTGCCATAGCACATGTATAATGTGATGGAGTCTGGACAGTGCCTTTGCTGGTAGCAATTGGTCTGAAGGCCCTGGTTGCCCCAGGTACCCTCAGCCCCCCAGAGGGTGGAAAGGACCAGCATCTTGCCATACCTGTAACCTGTTGTGACATGCCAATGTTCAGCACCCAGTTGTGTGACATGCAGGGTGTCTTACCCAGGTGTATTTAGTTTCCACACCAAGTTGTATAAGATTGTTTGCAAAAGATTTAGGTTGAAATATGACTTATATAGAAAAGATAGCTAATATGGCCAGTTCTTGAACTATTTAAATTTTGTTTCTTGTTGGTTAAGTCACTTTATCACTGAGCTTTACACATGTATAAAATATGAGGTTGTTATAGGGATTCCAAATATGTGTTGGAGCTTTACAAAATGTAAAATGCTACAGGTGTGAGTTTTTATTTTTGACAGACTGTTGTTTGGTAATTAGAATTGTTCTTTATCTGTCCCCAGGTTTTCTCTTCTCCAGATGCAACTGCAGTTATGTTTGGTGGTTTTATATGGTTTTGGGTAGGGACTAAGAGACACACACATCAGTACCATGATATAGTGAAATACACAACAAAGCCTATTAGAGTATACAGGAGGATAGTTCAGTGTACAGTTGATCCCACAGCATTTGTTATCCCAGGGAAACAGGCTTAGGAAGGCACACCCAGAATACATGTACCACAAAGGTCCCTTACATGTACCTACAAGAAGTCCATACTAATTCTAAAGTGGTAAATACGGTACACTTTTTGGCTCAAAGAAAACTATCATCACTCATAAGATAATTTGGAACTTGTCTATACACTAAGAATGATTTTTTTTTTTTGGTACTGGGGATTGAACCCAGGGGTGTTCAACCACTGAGCCACATTCCCAGTCTCTCTTTCCACTTTGAAATATTTTATTTAGAGACAGGACCTCAGTGAGTTGCTTAGGACCTCACTAAGTTGCTGAGCTTGGCCTTGAACCTGGGATCCTACTGCCTAGTCTCTCAAGCTGGTAGGATTATAGGATGTACCACTGTGCCCAGCAAAACATTTGGTTTCTAAAACACATGCTATGTGGAAAAATAAAGTAGTTGATCCTATTAGCCTCCCCTACTCCTGGACTTTCCTGAGTCTGATGAGAAAATACACCAATGAGAGTTAACTCTCACTTGAGTATCTGGGCACAGTGGAGACCTCTATGGGGCAGGGGAAGAGAAAATGGAAGCAATATAAAATTTTCAGAGCTGTGTATAATGTCTGAACCTTGTTAATCACAGTAGGTTTACTTACAGCACTCTCACACACTCTCTGAGGATAGAAATGATGGGTTCAAATGGCCACATTTTGGGCTGGGGTTGTGGCTTAGCAGTAGAGTGCTCACCTAGCATGTGTGAGGTGCTGGGTGCGATATAAAGTAAAAAATGAAGACATTGTATCCACCTATAATTATAAATAAATAAATACATATATACATAGATAAATAAATAATAAATATATATATATTTTTTTTAAATGGCCACATCATTTTTCTCCAAGAACCATCTGAACTTCATGGATAGACCAAAGACTATTAGCACAATTGAGCCTGGGGGCCACTTCACACACTTTAAAAACATTCACAACCTATAATATGTTTCAAAATCTGTGAGAGCAAAGCATGCTACTATCCATCTTTAAAATCGTTGTGTAACTTTATTATAAGAAAATTAGTTTATGATTTCCTTTAGAAATAATTTTATTAAAGTCTCTATTGAGTCAGGCATGGTGACACATGCCAATAATCCAAGTTACTGGAGAAGGTAAAGCATAAGGATTCCAAGTTTTGAGACCAACCTCAGCAACTTAGACTCTGTCTCAAAATGAAATTTAGAATGGGGCTAAGGGTATAGTTTGGTTGTCAAGCACTTGCTTAACTTTAAAACCTGACAGCTCTTTCAGTTTTCCTTCCTTTTTAAAATCTTAATCACTAATTTATAAACCTCACATCTGTCCATTTCTGCTCTCCTAGATTAGGGTGTCATCCTTAATTGTTTGGATTGTTACTTTATTTGTCTCTATGGCTATAGTTTCTTTCTTCCTTTATATTTAATTTGTTTTACTTAGTTACACATGACAGTACTATTTCTTTCTTTCTGTGAATAAATATTTACATCAATTGTTCCCCTTCTCAGTTCTTAAAAACTTTTGGATGACTGAATTATTGAAGTCTTAGTACTGGACACAGAGTCTGGAACATGTCACACACACAGATATTTTTGACTGAATGATAAGACATTAGTAGCCAAGTAGAAGTCAGTATTAACACCTTCTTGAATACCCCAATGGTACTGAATCTCCCTTATTATTCATGAAATAGTGAATATTTCTCTTGCTGGAAAAAGTGCTGAATCCATCTTTTTATTTCTAGCCACCCAGAACTACTTCTCTTTTTCTTTTTGTTTGAGTTCCATTTTTTCACCACCTACTTTTAAACATTTGTCTTGATTTCATCCTGTTGTCTTGGAATTCCTAAGTCATGTCATTTGTTATTATACACCATCAATTCCCAAATATGTAACATGCAATTATTGGCTTAAACTTTTCCATGAAAACTAATACAACTACCTACTACATAGTTTCAGCATGAAAGCAAACTTAAAGGACATTCTGAAAGCTGGAAAAAAATCTGAATTTTATTTTTTAACAAAATGTGCTCTCTAACACACATCCTCTGTTCCTTGGGGTCAGAGTAAACTGTATAGCTCTAGCCCTGAGTCATCACCAAAAAGTTCTCTTATTTCTCCCCCATATTTTGAATATTTTTATCTAGTCAACAAATTGTATTAATTAAAACAAAAAGTCATACGTTATTTCTATCTGTTTTAGTCAAATGCATGTGAATATTGGCTGCAACTTCTTGACTTACTTGGTGTATACATATATATGTTAGAAATTTAAAAAAGGCTAGTAGAGTCATGCATAAAATCTGACTTAGTTTTAGCATTTTTATCTTGAGTAAAAAATGTAATTTTATTTAATTTTTTTGAAATACTAAGAGTATAGTAAAATACATCATGGTGTGGTGAAGCTTGGCACAAGGAACACTGGTTTAAGGACTGTTGGTCCTTATACTATAAATTTTATTACCATCAGCAACATATTTTTAGAAAGATTGAGGGATTATCTGAGTACCACTTACTGTGAAGTTGGATTTTCTAGTATGAGCTAATTTTTAAAGATTTTAAACTACAAAAAATGTTTTTTTTTTCCTCTTCATGTATAAGCTTTTAAATTTGGCTTATTTGATTTTACTTTAATTTGTTAAAATAGGTAATATACAACATGCTGTGTCTCTCCAGCCTGGGAAAGCTGGTTCTTCATTTGTTCCAATATGTTATGTAATAATTGATATGTATTATCATGAAAAGTTTTGGTAAACATAAACTGTTAATTTTACCTTTTCAGTGAGTAACATAATAATCACCTTCTTTGTACTTTTCTAGAATTAATCAATGCATGTATAATCATATGTGTATACATATAGTTTTTTTCACAAATGGTAACTTAATACACTTGGGTACATCCTATATATTTTTTTCAATTTTTAAAGGAGCACCTTAGAAATTGCTCCCTGTCAGTGTATAAAAGTTACTTAATTGATTTTTTGGTTATTAAATAAATATATCATCTTTGTACAGATGGTAAGTTTTTAGGAAACATGGTTAATGTTTATTTAAAGTAGGTGTATATTGTTTTTGTGATGTCTATTTCAACAAAAACAGCTTTTAGAACTTTTTAAAATTACAACTGTTTATGTAACTGGTGGTCATTTCCCAGTGCTACAGTTTTCCTGGTTAACAATTTTCTCTTCTTGCTGAACCATTGTGTTTCTTAGCTGGGCTTTTATTGTAAAAGTGGGATGTTTTTGATCAGATTGTATTTATATGACATCCTGGAACTGTGGCATTCCCTCAAGTACATTGTACACATTTAAAATATAGTCTAAATATTTATTTACAATATGAATTAGTGTGGCTCAGAAAAGGCAGTTACAACCTATTAATAAATAATTTTAGTTTTAAAAATTTGGAAAGTCTTTGAAGGAGTCATAATGATGTCTCATCTCAGTTGTTAGAAACAGCCACTGAATACCTTTTTTAACTAAATGGTATTTTAATTTTTAAATGTTTAAGTAACAAAACAAAGGGGAAAAAGGGGGAAATTTTTAATCATTTGACTATAGGTATAGACTTTTTTCCTTTCCATTGTCAGATACCACCTTCCCATCATGAAAACAAATAGATAAAAAATTTTGCAAACAACTGTTTTAGCAAATTCTTAACATTCCTGGATGTTAATACTAAATTTCAGAACTATATAGTTGAAGTTGCAGAAACATTTGGAATAAGTGGATGTTTTACCATCATATTGCAAAGATCAGTTTTCATAACAAATTTGATACCAATTTTGTTGTTGCAAATCTTCTGTTTAATTAATTGTTCATTATTTTTAAGTCAGTTTGAAAATGTGGAACTTCATGCTGTCTCTATACTTTTAAACAGGACAAAATGTTTTTGGCATTGATTATGGATAATACATTTAAAGGTTTCTGTGTGTATGTACTTTTATTCAATCATATGCCAGGTTATTTTATTTATAGTTAAGTTTACTTGAACTCTTCAAATCTTTTACATTTATTAGAGATTTCTTTTTTAAAAAATATAAAAGTGCAGAAAATAATTTATTTCATGCAATGCTAAGTTTACATAGATGGTGTAGATCTGTAATTGTGACATCTTTGGACAAGCAAATTAGACCATAGAAAGAACATCCAACTTGGAACTTGGGACATATACTATACTTAAGTATATGTCAAAAGCAAGCCATTCTGGTCAGTGAGGAGTCATGATCAAACTCAGGCTTTGCAGTGTGGAAGTAGGCTCATAAAGGAAATTGCAATCTATGTAGAAAATAATGTACTGTCTGAATTGAAGCTAAAAGTTAGAGGTAAAAACCAATGTATAAAATTACATTATTTTTAGATCCAAAACTAACTTGAAAATAAAAATAATTAAGGAAAACAATTAAGGTGGCAGAAATCAGAAAATGCAGTTATTTTGGTTCCTTATCTCAGAAATTGAAATTATTAAGACTGTGAAAATTTTTCCTTATGTAATAATACTAAATTAAAATTCAGTATTGTTACCTTATACTATATGATAATGGTAAAAAGAATTGTCTTGAAATGATCAAATGTACACATTACTTTTGGATGGTAGCGTTCCTCTTTTACTTTTCTTATCCAGGATTGATTGGTAAAATAACCCAATATTGCTTTATACAGATATGTATAAAAATGAGAGAAGATCTATCAATTAGTTTTTAATTTGCATTGTCATTTAGAACACACATGTACAAGTGGTGAGGTTTTGACTGCCCATCAGAACACCAATGCCTTTGTAACAACTGTTGCAGATAAACCTCTTTAAGAGTAGCAAAACTTGTTACAGCACCTGCTTTTGCATATGCAAATATGTTGTTTTGTCCTTTCATTAAGCAAGAAGAGGTAACAGTCTCCCCTGGTTGTAAATCAATCTCAAACATGGCCTAGATCGAATGAAATCCTGTAAAAAGACAACTGTGGTTTCTGTTGTATACTCATGGGAGGTTGTTTCTGTTTGGGCTTTGTTTTCAGAAGAGTGCGCCTACTTTGAAAAAAAAAAGGTAGAAAGGCAAGTTAGTGTTCAGAAGCAAGAACAGGGAAGGTATTCGCTGTCATTGACTTTGGGATAGTTGTGAATTTTGACATGCCCTGAAGCCACTGAATGCCATGTTGGCCCCTATATACTTCATACCTCAGTTTTCATCATCTGGTGAGCCTGCATCAGGATTTCCAGGCACCAGAATCAACATCACACTACTTTCATTTGGAATTGATTGATTCACAGAACAGAACAGGCTTGTGGAATCTTCCTTTGCTATGAAATGATATAAATGATTTAAATGTTTTCTTTTGTTTTAAGTTGTAGATGGACACAGTGTCTTTATTTTCATGTGATGTTGAGGATCAAACCAAGTAACTCACATGTGGGAAGCAAGTGTTCTAATACAGAGCCACAATGCCAACCCCTTTAAATGTTTTCTTTAGGAAAAAAAATGTATCATTTGTTTATAGACCTTTTTTCTTATGGGAAAGAAATTTTCAAAGAGTAATGCAAGCAGAGAGTGCTGAAAACTTTTGGATTATTGTGTTGAACTTCAGCATGTTAGAAACAAAAGTGAGAAAATAAAATCATGGGAAGAAACGGTGGAATGATTTTCTTCTCATGTGCTATATATCTTCAAAAAGGATATCAGAAGGACATAATAAAAATGGCATCTCAGAATTTGCAAAACGACAGGAGATTTTATTCCATTGGAGAGATTGTTTTGGGGAAAGAAAAAGGAAATACTAGAATTGATAAGCAAATATTGTATACTGTCATTATAAATTATATTATTTTGAAATTGTTTCTAGTTTTTTAAAAATAGTATAAAATGCATGTGACATAGAAAATAATGTTAAGGATTGTTGTGTTTTATCTTCAAGTGTGTTTATTCTGACATAGATTTACTATGAACAGTATTAAAAATATTTTATAGCTTTGGAAGAAAATTAATATTTTTTCCTTATCTTTTAATTTTCCTGCTCTGACACAGAGCATTACATTTGCAAAGGTTGGAAGTTAACTCTCAAGTTACCAGACAACATTTTTATTGGGATTTTAATTCTCAGAGGTCCTAGTCTTATCAATTTGTAGGCATTTTCTTCTATAGGCCATTCTGATTTGTAGATCTTTCTTTTTACAGCAGTATTAAATACCAAACCTTCTATGATAGAAGGTTCATTAGACATATGCCTTTGATGGCATCCCTTTCCCGGCCTGAGTTACAAAAATACCTTGATGTAAAGTTTCAGAAGCCATTGTGTTGTAAGCCCTCCTTAAATGTGTCTTTTTAAGATCTACATGGTAAATCAAGGAACGTAAATAACACGGTAGCAGATGGAAGCATGGAGATAAGACCAGCGAAAAATTTTATATGTATTTTGTTATGATGTTGAAAAAATTCAGTTATCTAGTTTACCTGATCTTATTTCAAAGAAATCTCATTTAGCAGCAACTTGAAGGTTCGTAGTATAACCTTCTCTTACTGCTGCTTTTGTTGTATTCTTTGCTAATTTATCTGGTCAAGATTGACCATTGTTTTCTTAAAGCTGCAAGGATGTAACAAACAGTCTTAAATATGATGAAGGCATTGATGTCTAGACCATGAACTAAAGGTAATTACATATTCAGCCCTGAATAGGGTACATTTTGAAAATAATGTTGTCCAAACTTAAATATCAAGGCAATACAGATAAGGGTATGTGTGTGTGTATGTGTGTGTGTGTGTGTGTGTGTGTGTGTGTTTCCCTGCCTGGTGGCTCTGCGATATTTGTCTACTTTATAAACAAGCTAATACACAGTTATCTACTATTAAAATTATGCACAAATAAATGGATGTTTTTTAAGTATGTATCCATTGATGCTGGTATTAGTTATACTTTTGAGAATGGAAGTTATTAGTTATCACTCCACTTATTGCTTAGCATGCGCTTCCAGGAGTGGTTCTGGATGGGCTGGAATGCAAACAGTTGTGTTGGGCCCTTGGCCCAGTTTGTCCTGCAAATGCTGGCCAGGACCCAAGGGAGTCAGGTTCCTTGGGCCTGTCTCTGGGCTTTGCCCCCCCAGCACCATGGTGAGATGGTGAATGGGGAACTGAAGGGAGGGCAGAGTTAAAGGTTGAGACTCAAGAGCTAAACAATTGTGTGGGTACTTTTGCAAAAACATTAGCACAAATTTGGACCAATAATGTTGACCCAAGGGGTATATATACAGCCCATAGCAGAGACCACTTGCAGAAGCTGCTGTGGGATTTTCTGAGATACATTTTGTCCTTTGGATTCAGAACCTGGAACACTTGGAGCAGAAATTGGCTGTGAGTTTCCTCAGTCAGCTGGAACATTCACAGGTAGAACCAGCTATTAAGAGCTGCTTGTCTGCAGAGGCCTGCTATTTTCACGGAGCCCACCCACCCATAGAAGCAAGAAACTGTCCATGCACTACAGGGACTTTTTATGGAGAGATGTGTACTCATTCATATGTATCAAAAACAATGAGATTTGTTGACATGGATGGTTAAATGATGAAGTCTTACCATTGCTTTCTTAAAGCTACAAGCATGTAACAAGAAGTCTTAAATATGATGAAGACATTGATGTCTAGACTGTGAACTGAAGGTAATCACATATCCAGCACTGAATAGGGGACATTTTGAATATACTGTTGTCCAAACTTAAATATAAAGGTAATGCAGATAAGGGTGTGTGTGTGTGTGTGTGTGTGTGTGTGTGTTTCCCTGCCTGGTGGCTCTGAGATATTTGTCTACTTTATAAATAAGCCAATACACAATTATCTACTATTCAAATTATGCACAAATAAATGGATGTTTTTTTAAGTATGTATCCATTGATGCTGGTATTAGTTATACTTTTGAGAATGGAATTTATTAGTTATCACTCCATTTATTGCTTAGCATGCTCTTCCAGGAGTGGCTCTGGATGGGCTGGAGTGCATTTGATTGGTCTTTTATTTAATCTTATCCTCCCAACCCCTTTTAAAAAATTTACTATAGATTTTGCATATGAGAGTAACACTGACTTTTGAGTTTCTGAGTTTGGCTAATTTTACTTAGCATTATATTCTCCATTTCCATTCATTTGCCAGTAAATACCATAATTTAATTCTTTAAAATAGCTTAGTAGAATTCCATTGTGTGTGTGTGTGTGTGTGTGTGTGTGTGTGCGCGCGTGCGCGTGCGCGTGCATGCTTCGCGTATCTTACCACATCTTAACCTATTCATGTATTTATGGGCATCTGCGTTGATTACATAATTCAGGGATTGTGAATTATGTTGCTATTAATATTGATGTGGCTATATTTCTGTAGTATGCTGATTATACATCTTTTGGGAAAATATCCAGGAGTGAGATAGCTGGGCCATACCATGGGTGCATCCCTAGTTTATTGAGGAATATCCAAACTTTTTTTGAGAGTGATTATACTAGTCTGTAGTCTACCAAACATATACAAGTGTTCCATTCTCCCCATATACTTGCCAGCATTTACAGCTTTTTGGATTCTTGATTGTTGCCATTCTGAGTGGAGTGAGATGAAATCTTAATGTAGTTTTGATTTTGCATTTCCTTGATTGCTGGAGATATTGAACATATATTCATAATTTATTGGCCTTTTATGTTTTTTTTCTATTGAGAAGTTTCTGTATAGTTATTTTGCTATTTATTGGTTTTGCTATTTGTTTTTGTGGAGTTAAGATTTTTAAATTATTTCTATATTCTGTATGTTATCTCCTATTGGAGGAGCAGATTTCCAAAATTTAATCCCATTTGTAGTTCTCTCTTCACACTCTTGTTTACTTAGAAGTTCAGAAGCTTTTTAATTGAATGACATACCACTTATTGATTTTGATTTCATTTCTTGTGCTCTGTGGCTCTTGTAAATGAAGACGGTGCCAGTACTTCTATGATGGAGTGATGCTCCTATGTTTTATTCTAGCCATTGTAAGGTTTCTAGTCTAATTCCTACATCTTTGATTCATTTCAATTTGAGTTTTGTGAAGGGTGAATAACAGAGTTCTAATTTCATTTTTTTCAACATACAGCTATCCCATTTTCCCAGCATCATTTGTTAAAAGTGTGTCTTTTTTTCCAAGATATATTTTTTTCATCTTTCCCATATATCACACCATATAGGTTTGTGAGTTTTTATCCGTGTCTTCTATTCCATTGGTCGTCATATCTCTTTTGGTGCCAATACCATGCTGCTTTTCCTATGACAACTCTGTAGTGTAATTTTATAGTGAGTATTGTGATGCCTCCTGCTTCACTATTCTTACTTAGTATTACTTTAGCTCTTTTGGGACTCTTATTCTTACAAATGAAATTAAGAATTGTTTTTTCTTCTAATTCTGTGAAGAATGTCATTGGTGTTTGATGGAGATTGTATTAAATCTGTATATTACTTCTGGTAATATGGCCATGTTGACAATATTAATACTGCCTATCCAAGAACATGTGGTGTCTGTTCATATTCTAATGTCCTCTTTAATTTTTCTTACGTGTTCTATAATTTTCATTGTAAAGCTATAACACTCCTTGGTTAGATTAATTTAAAAGTATTTTTTTTAATTGTATTTGAGGTTGTTGCAAATGGCATGGTTTTTCTGTTTTCTTCCTCTACTGAATTCCTGTAGGAGTGGAGGAAAGTTATTTATTTGTGGGTGTTGATCTTGTATCAGGCTACTTAGCTAAATTCATTTATATATTCCAGAAGTCTTCTGTTGGAGTATTTTGGACCTTGTAGATATAGGATCATAATGTAAGCATAGGATCATATTGTCAGTAAGCACAGATAGTTTGACTTCTTCTTTTCCTATTTACATTCCTTTGAGTTCTTTTTCTTGCCTGATTGCTTTGATAATATTTCAAGGAGTATATTGAATAGGAGTGGTATGAGGGGACAATGTTGTCTTGTTCCTGAATTTAGTGGAAGTGCTTTTAGTTTTTCATCATTTGGTATGATGTTGGTTTTGGGTTTGTCATAAAGGCCTTTATGATGTTGAGGTAAATTTCTTCTATCCACAGCTTCTCCCTCATTTGTAATATGAATGGGTGTTGGATTTTATTGAAGATCTCTTATGTGTCTATTGAGATGATCATGTGATTTTTGTTGTTAGTTCTGCTTAAGTAAAGAAACACAGTTATTGGTTCATTTAGTTTTACCAGGCTTGCATTCCTGGATTGAAACTCAGTTGATCATGTTGTAGTATGTTCTTGATGTGTTATTAAATTTGGTTTGCTAAATATTATTTAGAATTTTTCCATCTATATTCATCAGAGATACTGGTCTATAGTTTTCTTCCTTTGATCATCTTTTTCTTTTGCTTGAAAGTTATACTACCCTCATAAAAAAAGTATTAGGGGTGTCCCCTTTCTTAAAATTTCATGGAATATCTTGAGAAAGACTGATATTACTTCATCTGTAAACTTCTTATAGAGGTCAGCTGTGAATCCATCACATCTAGGGCTTTTCTTTTTTGGAATGCTTTTAATTGCTGTTTAAATTTCATTACTTGATATTGTCCTGTTAAGGATAACTTTATCTTGTGGTTCAATATGGGTAGGTTATATGTGTTTATAAACTTGTGCACATTTTCCAGATTTTCTATTCAATTGGAATATAAATTTTCAAAATAGCCTCTGATAATCCTTTGGATTTAGGCTGTGTGTGAGGTGATGTCTCCCTTTACCTCTGATTTAGTCAATTTGCTTCTTTTTACTCTTTCTTTTGGTTAGTTTGATTATGGTTTTGCAGATTTTATTTATATTTTCAAAGAACACACTCTTGTTACACTTATCATTTGTATTTTTATCTTATTTTCAATTTCATTGATTCCCCTTGAATCTTAATTCTTATCTTCTACTGGTTTTGGTATTAGTTTGTTTTTCCTTTACTAATGTCTTGAGGTAGAGCATAATTTTACTTATTTGTGAATCTTTTTATTTTTAATAAGAGTCTATTAATATCTATAAATCTATATCTATCTATATAGATAGATAGAGATATAGTTTTCAATTAACCTTTATTTTTTGTATGCAGTACTGAGAATCGAACCTAGTGCCCCATATGCTAGACAAGCACTCTACCACTGAGCCACAACCCCAGCCCCTCCAATTTTTGATGTAAGCTCCAGTGCTGTAAATTTGCCTCTTAGAAGTGCTCCCATACTTCTCCAGAGATTTTGATATGTTGTGTCTTTTTATTTGTTTGTTTCTAAACATTTCTTAATTTATGTTGTCATTTCTTCTTTTATCCCTTATTAATTTAAGTGAGCATTGTTCATTTATGATGAGTTTTATGGTTCCTAATATTTTTTTGTGTTGATTTGAGGCTTCATTCCATTATGAATTGGTAGGATCCATTGGGATATATTATTTTTTAAAAAATTGCTCTAATTTGCTTTGTGGCATAGAATATGATCTATTTTAGAGATAGTTTCATGCACAGCTGAGAATAAGGTAAATTCAGCTATTTGGGGGTGGACTATCAGATGCCTGTTAGGTCTTTTTGATTTATAGTGTTGGTCAGGTTGGAGATATCTTTGTTATTTTTTTTATTTGATGATGTGCCTATTAGAGATAAGGATGTATAGAAATCTCCCAATAATTTTGTGTTGGGATCTATGTGGAATTTAACATTGTGGTGTATTTTTACATATAATGGGGTGAATTGACATTTGGAGCATTAGAGTTTACTCTGGTTATATTTTTCTGTTGGATTGTTTCCTTTATCAGGCTATAATGGCCTTCTTTGTCTCTTATATTAGTATAATTTTTGCTTGGAATCTACTTTGTTAAATATGAGAATAGCTACTCCTACTTGTTTCCTCAGGCCTATGAGTGAAATATTTTTTGCTCTCCTTTAACCTTCAGCCTGTGAGTGTGTTTGCCTATAAGATGAATCTCTTATAAACACAAATAGTTGGATTTGTTTTTTGATCCATTCTAATAATCTCTGTCTTTTAATTGGGGAGTTAAAACCATTAACATTCATTGTTAAATATGAGTATCTGTTTGTGTTTTCCTGCCATTTTTTTTCTCTCTGTGTTCAATCCTACCATAATTGTCATTTAGTGGATTATTCTTCTGTTGAACTTACTTTTTTGCAGGCTCTTGGAAGTGTTTTTTTTAGTTCCTATGTGTGTAGTTTATCTTTGAGTACTCTTTGTAGTGCTGTTTGGGTACACATGAGTTCTTTTAGTTTATTCTTGTTGTGGAATGTTTTTATTTCCACCTTAAATTCGAAATTGAGCTTTCCTGGGTATTATAACCTTGGATGGCAGTTGTTTTCTTTGGGGCTTTGAAATGACTCATTTCAGGCCCTTCATAATTTTAGGGCCTCAGAGTGAAAACAGAAGTGAGCCTTATTTTTTTGCCTCTAAATGCAACCTAATGTTTGCCTCTTATGGCTTTTAGTATTTTTTTTCCTTTCTGTTAGGTTAGGCATTCTGATTATGATGTGTCTCAATGAGCTTCTCATGTGGCTGAGCCTATTGGGGTTCCTGTAAGACTCCTATATGTGTTTGTCGATCTCAGTCTTGGTATGGGATAATTTTTTTAAGTATCTCATTCAAAATATCCCTTATGCCCTTAGTTTCTATCTTCATGATCTTTTCTTCTATCCTAATGTTTCTTGTATATTCTAGTCATGCTGTATAATTATTTTCCCTTTACTGTATATTCAAGATCATATAGCCTATCTTTAGTGCCTGAATTTCTGCCTTCAAAGTAAGGTTCTATTTTCTTCACCATGTATTTTGTTAGTGATATCTCAAGTGAGTTTGTAACTTGTGGATTGTATTTTATTTCTAGGATTCCTCCTTTATTTGGTACTTCTATTTCATTATTAAAATTGTCTTTCATCTCCTATAATGACTCTCTTGATTCCTTATATAGATATTGAGTTCATTGAACATTTTTATAATCAGTTTTTATAATCTCTCTCGGGGTTTTTGTCAACCTCATTATAAGTGGGTTCCCTTGGTGGGGGATTATGGATTTTAGGGTCGGCTTTGCTTGCCTGCTTTCTCATGTTTTCAGGACTCTTGGTCTTATAGACCTTTGAAGTGGATTCTTCTCATACTTTATTTTTTGTGTATGTCCATTTGTTTGTAGTTATATATCCATTCAAGGACCTTTATCTGTTTTTGATGCATGAGTAAATGCCAGGGATGTGACCTGAGTTTTCTCTCTGCTTTTTTCTCCTTTGGTCATTATTGGTGATTTAGGGCTTTTTGTTTCCTCTCTTCTTTGAATTGGAGTAAAGGATAGAATTTTTATTTCTGCAGAAAAATCTTTAACCTATGTGGATTTAGTTTTGGTTTTCTAGCTATAAATTCTTTTAACTTTTGTTTATCTTGGAAGGTTTTTTATATCATCTGCAAATCTAAAGCTTAATTTTTTTGGATACAAGATTCTTGATTGGCACCCGTTTTCTTTCAGAGCTTGATATATGTTGTTCCAGGTCTTCTAGCTTTCAGGATCTGTGTTGAAAAATCTGCTGTTATCCTAATTTGTTTTCCCCTATATGTAATCTGATTTTTTTCTCTTTTTTGGAGTGGCTAGTTTGACCTGCCCCTATGGTTAGACTTTACCCAACTGCTTCTGTGGGTTTGGTTCTCAGGTGCCTCTCAAGATATCCAATTGTGGGGAAAGGGTGCTTTTCCTGCACTCACTTTTGCCCAGGAACTCAGCCATCCCAGGTATAGTTCCTTTGGGTATTCCCCTCACCAACTGCCACTTCCAGACCACTTCAGATGTTCATGTGAGCCACAGGACAGCAAGGCTTCCCTTCACCCTTCCAACTCAAGTCCCCTGAGGCACAGTCACTGTATACCCATTTCAGTCACATAAGTCAGACTTTGCCTAGATGCCTGGGTAGGCACTTGCTAATACTGTGGCTGTGTTTGTATGTGTTTCTGATCTATGGCGTTCTGCAGGTGTCATGGCATGCATGCTGGGCCCTAAAGGATTCCTGCCTGAGTCCTGCATGGCCAGTCAGGATAGAGCACTCACTTATTTCACACCCAATTGTAATTGTAAAAAACCTGCAGAGTTTGCAATCTCTTAGTTTAAATAGTTCAGGCGATATTTTTGATCTCTGATTTCTCTACACCGAAACAACTGGTGGGTCTGCTCAGGTGACCAGTAGCTACTGTCATCAGTGGTGAGCTTTCTTCTTTATTGTACTCTATCCAAACTTCCAATTCTCCAAGCTGCTCTTTTGCCCAATATTAAATCCCAGGGAAATCCCTATTTCATCACCTAACTGAGAATTACTTATATTACTTATATTAATATGTTAATATGTAATTATATTAATATGCAATATTAATATATTAATATTACTTGTATTAATGTGTTGAGGTCCATATTATCAGCTGCTTTGGTTTTATGCCACAGAGTGGCCTAGAAAGCAGACTTCCCTACTTTGACAGGTTGTAATTTCAAGTTAATCTTTTGACATTGTCCAGTTTCTCATTTTTATTAGTATCTGAAAGTCTACTCATGTACCATGTCTTTAAGCCATAACATTCCTTTTTTCTTCCTGATGTAGTATATTGGTAGTACTGTGTACACAGATTTTTATTTGATTAATGAACTTATCATTTGCAAAATTTTTGGTTTTTTCCTAGAAACTTTTATCTCATCACTGAAATGTTCTTTCAAAATCTGTATCATCTTCATTAATTTATTTCTTAGTTTTCTTAAATATTTTTACAATCAATTGTTTCTTTAGCGTGCTTGTCAATCTTGGTATGTGAATTGAGTTACTGGGAAATTTGGAACTTTTGGTGGTTACTTATTACATGTCTTTCTCATATTACTTATATTAATATGTTGAGGATTATGCATGTATTTGGCTAGATTTCTTTTCTGCTATTCACTGTGGGTCATTTAATTGAGGAGATTTCTCTTGTTGATATGTTCTGAGCAGAGGATATGTCTCATTTTCAAAGCTCCAACTCAAGAAAAGAAATGTGCCAGCATCATTCAGTTAAAACAATTTCATAGGAAAGAATGACACCAGTAAAAGCCACAACTTGGAAGCAAAGCATATGTTAATTTATAACAAAAATATGTTTAAAATGATGTCTCTAAATTATCTAAGCAATGTGAAGTGGGGAGTAATAATGTAAAATGCATCAAAAAAAGGTATCAAGTGATTCCAAAATTAATACTGAAATAGATAAAGAAAAGGTAAAAAATATATTAAAAAATGAAAATGTGACAGAAGGGAAAATCTACAGATGGTATATGAGGGTGAAAAATGAAATGAGAAGTGAGGCAAATACAAAGGAGAGATTTTAAAACAAGTACATAGAAAAACCCATTAAAACAATAAAAATTATATAAATTAGACATATTAAAACATAAATCATGAGGAAAAACATTACAAAGAAACACTACAAAAATCCAAGACCAACAACATTTCCAAGTCAGGAAATGTTGATGTAATTAAATGTAGAATTCTGATTTGATTAAAATGTAGAAACTTGTTTCCACAACTTCTGTTTTTATAATGATCAGTCTTTTGGGTTTTCTGGCTAGCAACTTCAGTTCTACTTATTTCTTCTCAATTCTAGTCTGAAAAAACTGGAGTCTCTACCATGAAATACCCTCCTGTATGCCTACCAGGATGTGTTACAGGACGATTTTCAGAAGCACAGGTAAATCACATTCAATATTGGCTTTGTGTATCTGGATATAGTGTAAGAGCTGCCCCCAAAACATGGAGACTATGAAGTAGTCTGTACTATAAAACTCAACTTGAAATATTGCCTAATAATACATGAAATACAATAAATATTTACTTAATATGTTTTTCCAATCTCATTTAGGCTCTCATGGAAATAATTAATACTCCTCCAAATCAATCATTACCAATGAAAGATGCAAAAACACTCAAATCAGGTAAATTTTGCAATACAAGTTCTCTGTAAAGATGTATATGAAAACATTTGAAATGCTATCAGTCTGTGTATTTTAATTCATTTGAAAACTTCATCATATACTGGCTAGAATATTTTGTTTCATCTATATGTCTGGAAACATTCCCCCAGTTCAGGTCTTAATCATCTTTATTTTGTGCTGTTGCCTTCTAATTATTTATTGTTGATATGTTCTGAGCAGAGGATATGTATCATTGTGCTGTTGCCTTGTAATTATTCATCACCAATTATGCATGTGCACCTCACCTACATCCTGCCCATGACATCTGTAGTCATCTAGGTACAGTGCAAATATGAGCATGAACCACTTCATACAACATGATGGTCCAAGTATTTTAAAGTTAACTAGAAATTTTTCATGATATAAATTCTTTCCCCTGTCTTTTCAGTCATCTGCCATTACTCCTCATCAATCTTCATATTTTTTTAAAAAAACATCAAATGTGTACTTTGTTTGTTTATTTATTTATTTTTATGTGGTGCTGAGGATTGAACCCAGTGCTTTGCATGTGCCAGGCAAGCAGTTTACCACTGAACCACAGCCCCTGACCCCAATCCCCATATTTTTTGAGAAAGATGCCATTGAATATTTTACTTTTTCTCTTGCGACTGTCTTTCATGTCCACGCCATTTCCTGTCCTGGCTACTTACCTCACTACTTAATACAGAGCTCAGGCCCTACCTGCAGAAAAGCTACCACATGTGAAGCCTTTTATCCACACTAGCATGTACTGGGGACTCAATCAAATATCTGGTCAAATAAATAAAGATAGAGAAATTGGTGACTGATAAAATTGTTCCCTCCAATCTAGAAGCAATGTGTTAAGATCTGTAAATTAAGAATTTACAGTAAGAGTTGCAAAGAATCAGTAGAAAAATTAGTCAAGTACTAAAAAAAGACCAAGGAAGTAACACCAGCCTATATACACAAGAACGTGATGTAGATTAATTCTACTGCTCCTGCTCCCTCTTTTCTAATCTACTGAACTTCTAGTTTACCTCAATCCCTTGTTATGTGTTAACATCCACATATGAGAGAGAACATTTGACTTTTGGGTTTGGGGGATTGGCTTATTCTGTTTAGATAAAATACAAGAAAACTCAAAAGAACAAATAAAAATATATATCTATAAGAAAAAAACTCATTGCAACTCAGGATTACAGACATGGGCAAAG
>NW_026008390.1:0-3661 GCF_001458135.2 Marmota marmota marmota | reverse complement strand
CCCCGTTATTTTGCCCAGCCAGCCGGGCTGCAGCAATTGACAATGCATGGACAGTCTCTCTTTAATTGTATCAAAAGCCAATGAAGGTGAACTAAATTTTTTTCTAGAACACTGTAGCTAATTCCTGTGTTTTGAACCCACAACTATATCATGAAATGAAAATTAACATAAGAAAACTACAAAATAAATTTTTTCTTGGCTAAGAATCTCCTTAACATTTGGAAAAAATTTCTTCCCTTTTCAGTGTACCCAGTATAGTCCTCTACCTAGGAAAGAACTAATTAATATTTTCCTGGATTACATACATGTGTCATTAGCTTTTAATGTTCCAAGAGAGAAATTGATAGCTGTCTTCCTAGTTAATTAACCTGGACATAGACTCAATCTTATTCAGTTAACTTGGACAAGATCACTGGGATAACAGATTAATATGTGTATACCTGCATGGAGACAAGTCTATGACGTGAAAAAAATGTTGGAATAAAGGCACTTGCATAACTTTTATTTTGAGTGAAAGGTGAGTGTAGACACATATCATCCATGATAATGAGAGAGAAAGTCCCAGAAATAATTATGAGGGCTGGAAACCATGGTCTGACCCATCTGTGAAAGTAAATGAAAAGAATATTTCCTTTATCAAATGAGATAGGTTATATCAGTTTTAATTAGAATTAAGTGGATAAAGGAAATGAGAGTTTTGTTTCCACTCTTTTCCATTGAGGAAGGGTATAGTTAAAGTACTATTTAACAGATAACCCACATAACATTATTTTTTCATAATTGACAAATAAATATGTATATTTATCAAGTAAAATGTGATGGTTTGATCTGTGTATACATTGCAGAATGATTTAATTAATCTAATTAACATATTCATTTCCTCAGCGTTATTTTTGTGTGTGTGTGTTTGGTGAGAGTGTTAGAAATCAACTCTTTCAGCAGTATTGAAATATACATTATTATTAACTCGGTTTACCATGCAGTGGAGTAAAACATTAAAAATTTTTTCTGTAAGTCTAATTGAAATCAGTATCCTTTGATTAATATCCCCATTTTCCTACATCATATGTTAAGCACATAATGCTTTAATGCTTTCTGAAAAGGGAGCTTAATTCTTAAGATGTGCATGTGTCTGTGTGCACTTTCGAAAAGAAATAAATGTTACATTACTATTAATGGAATTTGATGTAATATCTATAAAGGAAACATTGAGAATAATATATTTATTTTCAGGTGTGTTTATTTATAATATATACCACATTATGAAAACATGTGTTTCTAAGGGGAAACATTGAGAGAGTGTGAAAAAGCAATAGAGAAAGGATTTGCTCTAGGCATCCATATTCTTTTCCTTTCGTTAAGAATTGTAAAACAATACAGCATATTTGGAGCACACATGCAAGTGAAATATAGCCTGTGTGAGGCTAATAAATTCATGGACATGGATGGAAATATAAACCTATCAATGCATAGAAATATCTGGGGAAATTGGAAGAAAATATATTTTAATTCTCTTGGTTTTCTCTCTCACAGTACAGGAACAAACAGACCCTTAATTTATTTCTTCTTACAACTAGAAAAGAGGTAAATAGACTATCCATTAGGTTTGATATTATATTTTACCAATTCCATGGGACATCCCAGATCTTATCATCATGATATTGGTTAAAGTATGGCAGTGGTAAATGTCATGTCTGTCATCTTGAGCTTTACCGAGCCAATCCATGTTAGATTTACTCTGAGTAAATGTCAGCGCCATTGAGAGTGCCTAGAAAATGTAGATTTTTTTTTTCCTACTGACAAGTGCTTGACAATAAATTGTCTAGCTGCTACAATAGCTGCAAGCTAATGATTAGGTCTTGCTTCTTGTAAAGTTAAGAAGACTATCATGTAGTTTATTTTATTTGTCAAGAAGAATCCAGATACTGGTTCTATATGCATATTTAATATAGGAAAATTGAGATGGTGCATTAGTTTAAGGATTTTGTGAAAAAATATTGTTTGAGTCTTGTTTATAATATGATAAATAATTTCATCTAATGTCATTTCTTTCTTCTTTTCAAATAAAAGGGGATCTAGCCCTTTACACTCCTACAGTCTTTTTTGCATAGAGGATAAGGAATTAACCCACCAACTCAGTACTACCTATCATGATAGTGGCTGCCATGACTACTACCATTTTTAACCATGGCTTTCATTTCATGAAATAATCCCTAGAGGCTAATAAGTAGAATTTAGTAGCTGTCAATTTTAAGAAAACAAGAGACAGGTTAGTGTGTTCTCTAATGGGAGGATACAGTGAATTAAAGAAAATTACTACTTTCTTCATATTAGGAAATGATGATTTGAATCTTCAATGTCCCTGAAAATGGGACATGTGTTAAAGGCTTGGTTTTAGTGAAGCAGTGTTCAGAAGTGGTTTCTTTTGGAGTTATTGGATTATGAGGGCTCTTATCTCATAAATGAATTCATCCACTTATAGATATGTAAATTAATAGACTATTGGAAGGTTATTGGGAGTTGGAAGAAGTGGATTATTGGGGGCATGCCCTTGAAGGCTATATTTTGGTCCCAGCCTCTTCCCCACTCATTCTCTGCTTATTGGCTGCAATGAGATGCAGTTTGGCTCCACCATATATTCCCTGCCATCATATTCTCCTTTGTCACAAGCCTAAAAGCAATGGTGCACAGCTCACATGTACTGAAATCTCTGTAAATATAAACCAAACATATTTTCCTCCTTTAAGTTGATTTATCTCAGGTATTTTTTTCAAAGCTGACTAACATGCTACCACACCTACCACTTGGTGAATAGACCAAATTGCACTTTGTCTGACGTCAAGCATATCTGAGAAAAGGAAAAGACTAAGCTCAGTTTGTTTGCCCAAACCAAATGATCAAATACATTATTCCTTTGGTTCTGTGCACTTTCTGAGTGAGTGAAGAAATTGGATAGAGGAAATTAAAATTAGTCCAATTATAATGTTCTACGTGTATATATTCTGTTAGGGAAAAGAAGATTTCTGATTAACCAGTCATTTTAATTCTAGTAATCATGTGTGCTCTGCCTCAGTGATTTGAAAAATCTTAAGAATCCAAACAGAAGACAGATAATGTATGCCGCAGTCTGGCTGGGCACAAAATCACGAGCCACCACACAGCTTGTAGATTCAAACAGCAACTCTTTATTCCCGAACTCACACCAGCCGTATACAGACACGTTCTGGGGAAATCCACGTTCTCCGCCCAAATCCACGTTCTCTCCCAAATTCACCTTCACTGGGCTTCTGTCTCCCAAAATATACTGTCTGAATCCCGTGAGAACTCAAGGGGAACTTAGGCAGCAGGATACGCCCTATTCCCAGCAGGAATAATCTTAAACCTTAAACCTGGAACCTAAACTGGGAACGCCCTAAACCCGATGTTAAACCGGGAACACCCTAATCCGCCCTGGTCCTTGAGCAAGGTCAACTACATTCAATGTCACTGCAAAATGTCAGCAACATGGGGTACGCTGGCAAGGAAATTGTCATACCTACTTGGCTAATGGCTCCCAGCATCTCCCCCCTTCTGATTAATTAAACAACAAGCAATGTGGCTTAAGGACCTTGTCTGGTAGGTTGTCCAATTCAACATATGGTTCTTACCCGTCATCGGAAAA
>NW_026008389.1:0-3662 GCF_001458135.2 Marmota marmota marmota | reverse complement strand
TTTCAATGTTAAAGAAATAGTGTATGAACAGTGTTTGGAAGACACACATGTATAGTGACACACATTTATATACAATGAGAAAATATAATTTCACCCTATACTTGAAATTCAGCATAGATGTCTCTCTCTCTGAGAAGACTCTCTGAGCCTTAAGAATTAGCATTTTCATCTGTGTTTCCATGTAGACACTTCATATCCATATCAACATGTACTGTTCATTCATTCATTCTCTCCCCTAATTATAGTTGCTTATTTATTTATTCCCTTATAAGAAACAAAGCTTCATAAGGATGGTATTTTGGGTATATATTCATGAATAAAATACCAAAGTCTACAAGGAAATTGAATAGTAGGTAAGCAATATTTTTAACTTGAATTTACAAGACCAGTTTCAATAGAAAATTTCAAAATTGGTTTCTGATTATAATGAGTTACCAGCCAGTTTGAGATTAGCACACTGTTAAATTTACATTAGTGTGCTAATGGAAAACCAATGTATTCAATTGCAAAATGTCTTAGTTTAACATTAATTTTATATTGGTATTTATTTTATATTGGAGGAAAAATCACAAAGGCTTAATATATTGGAAACAATGGAATCAAAACTTAAATATTGGTACTTATTATAGTGGTGATATTGATGATACATACTACCTAATGTCTCTGTAGATGTTTACAATGGCAAGAGCCCTTTGTATATAACAAAGAAATGTCTATACAACATTTCTATTCAACATTGAAGACTTGGGTGAAATCTGAATTCTTTGGATATTTCTAGTTAGATGACAGTTGGGCATTGTGTAAGACAACATCTGATGATAAAATTTTCTAATTTTAAAGTTATGAATCAATAAACAAAATGGTAATGCATAGAATATATACAGATTAAAGTCTCATTTAAATTTTTCATCACCCAGAGATAAAGGAACCCTTAGTTATTGCAGCTTATCAGTTTATTCTGTTTTGGATAGAAACGGTGCTTGCTATATGCTATTTTTTCATTGACAACATTTCTGCTAGACTCCCCATAATTATTGATAGGAATATTCTTTCTTGCTAATTTACCAGCAGAACATTTAGTGATTGATTGTATCATTGGGGAAGATTTGAAGAAGATGGTAGTATGTAATCTCCATCTAAAAGTAATGACACCAACTAACTGCTTGTTTAGATTTGTTCAGGGAAATGACCCTGATCATTTATATAACTGCTTTCCCAATTTTTATACAAATATGCAGAGTGTGTAATTATGGATAGCTTTGAAAGATGTCCCATATACTAATTCACAAACTAATAATTCACAAAGATTTTCTCAGACTTATGCTTTATAAAAGTTTAAGATCTGTGGTCAATTGGTGGGAAAAGGTAGATAATTGAGGTGACATAGAATCAGAGACAGTAAATGGGTCTATTGAATATTTTACATTTTTGTTGTTTTAACTGAAATTAGGAAATATCTAGATTAAGTAAAAGTTCTTAAATGGAAGGCTGAGAATACTCAACCACTGAAGAGTGTAAGATTTTCTTTCAACATAGAGACAACTATAGTAATAAATCAAGCATATATTTTTTTATGACAGCTTGGCTTATACGCTGATTTGCCTGGAAGTATTTGAGACACACGGACAAGACAGCTAACAGAACCATGTGTGTTTGGCATCCATACAGTGAGAGAATAGGGCTGCATTAGTAGTTGATGATACATAAAATCATCTGATAGTTTTTTTTTTTGTACCAGGGATTGAACTCAGGGGCACTCCACCATTGAGCCACATCCCCAACCTTTTCTATATTTTATTTAGAGATGGGGTCTCACTGAGTTGCTAATGCCTTGCTTTTTGCTGAGGCTGGCTTTGAACTTGAAATCTTTCTGTCTCAACCTCCTAAACAGCTGGGATTACAGGTGTGCACCACCATGCCTGGAACATGACATGTTTTTTAAAATATTGATGATACAGTTCTGCCACAGAAATACAGATTTTATTAGTCACAGCAACTATTAAGGATAGTAAACTGTTCCTAAGCTTTATTGTGAATCAAAATCATTTGAAAATTTGATGAAAGAATGAAGCTCCAAGTACTATACTCTCAGGAGCCTGAGCCTATGTATCCTAAAGTAGCTCTCCACTTGATTCTGATGACATCAAAATTTGGGATCACTGGTCTAAGGTTCAGAAAGCTCCACAGGCACATCTCCTATGTGTAGTAAATGTTGATAACTACTGATGACAATGATATTTAGAATTCTTCCAAACATGATAGATCCATCAAACTGCTATCTTTAATTTAAGAGAGAGAGAGAGAGAGAGAGATCATTGTGTTAAATGATATATCATTAAAAACATCACAAGATTCCGTGGGTGTGTAATAGGAGTACTATTTTGTATATAAAAGACAGAATGCAGATTGTAACTTCATATCCTACACAATAAAATCACTATTAATAATTTTCTGAGATTATAAGAGAAATTGAAAAGACTTTTTAAGTTGGGAGCATATTAAGTGATTTTTTTGTATTTAAAGATGTTGATTGTAATTATACACTTAAAACAATTTATTAATTTAAAAGATTCTGTTTTAGAAATGAATGGGGAATATGGAGACAAGAAAGTGTACATGAATTAAAAGAAGAGTGAAAATCAGATTATATTTGAAATATTCAGTTTAATCTAGAAAGAGGATCAAAAATCACTTGCACTGTTAGCATTTGAGAAGTTAGGAGTTTCATTTTGGTATCATTCTAGTGAAAAAAAGGTGGCACACATTTCAGAGGAAAGAAGAAAGTTGTATACTTCTTTGAAATGGTTCCAAATGTAAATAGTGCAATGAATTAAAAGGAAAAAAAAGCAGTTTATACTGCAAAACACTTCCTTCTCTTTCCTTTCACATTTGGGTAGATGCTGACTCAATGCACTCTGAGGCATAGAAAATACTTTGGACACTGCTGGTAGTCATACTTTTTTTCTATATGGGGAGTGTACCTTTTACAGCCTTTCACAGGAAAATTGGTTCTTGGGAGATTTTGGCTTTATCCTCTTAGACTGCCTTGCTCAGGTTTTGTGCATAGGCCACATATGAGCAGAGTGCCCATACCAAAGTTGAAGGACAGAGACATTTACAATCATTAATATACAATCATTAATAAACAACACAGAGATGGTAAGGTTCTTTTGCACAATATTATATTGAACTGCTGACATTTAACGAACAGGACACATGTACATTCCATGTACTGTTCTTATTAATGAATGAAGTGAGAATTTATTTTTGTTTTTTATCCCCAAATGCCATGTATACCAAAAATTCAATAGGTGGAGAGCATTGGATTTTCAGCATTTTGAAGAGTGGTATATGGTGTTCCCAAGTCTGGTGTTCTTTAGTATTAATCATATAATATGCATGAAATATACATATTCAATTATGTTAAGACTGCATGCAAAGAATAGAATAATCATTCTGCCTACAAACTACTGTGAGTCCTAAATATATGTCAAATAATGGATGGTACTGTGGTGACTTCCACAAAGACTAATCTAGAACTATTTTAACAGTGAGTAAATGACTCTGATCTCTAAGTAATATAGTACTATTAAAAAGGTATAGATAAATATGATTATGTGTTTCTCTGAAATTCTCTTGGTTTCTTAAAAATATTCAAGATT
>NW_026008388.1:0-3663 GCF_001458135.2 Marmota marmota marmota | reverse complement strand
GGGGGGGGGGGGGGGGAGAGAGAGAGAGTGTGTGTGTGTGTGTGTGTGTGTGTGTTCTGGAGCTGGATTTTATTGGGGAACCTGTTTCTTAGAAAAGGGCAAGGGTAGGATTACAAAGGAACAGGTGAGTGTAACTCAACCCCATGGGGTGACACCTACTCCTGGAGCCACGCCTCATTATCTCAGCAGAGGTAAAGCCCAAGTTATTGCGGGGCGCAATAATTGTTTAGTATCTCTTGCTCAGGACTTAAGGGCATGTATTTCTAGAGGCGACAGTAACTATTGTTAATTTGGCACAAGGCAGAGCATTCAGGCATCTCAGTTTGTCTGAGACTGTCTTAATTTTAGCATTGAAAATCCCCTATCTACACTGGAGGACAGGTCCTAATGTTTTGCAACAGATGCACAAGTTTCTAGGAAGTAAAAAAATCCTAATGTAGCCAAACAGAGGCTGAAAGCAACACTGTTTTAGAGTCAAATGAATATAATACAGATTATACACCTCTTTCTATAACCTGATATTGTTGCTAAAGTTTGAATATGACTTAAGTGAAGCCCCCCCTCCACCCCAAAGGTTCAGGTATTAAAGACTTAGTCTCTATGGTGGCAGTGTTGAGAAATAGTGTGGACCTTTTCAAGACATGGAGTCTAGGTCCTTAGAACATAAGGGGTGAGCCCTCTAAAGAGATGGTGGGATCTCTCTTATGCTTCCTAGTTTTGAAATTTGATCCTTCATTCTACACATACATACTCTGCCATCTTCCATAAAGCCCTTGTGAATGCTCACTAGCTATACTGTTTGTACTTTTAACCTCCAAAACTGAGCTAAACAAATGTCTTCCTTCATAACTAGACTGCCTCAGGTATTTCATTACAGTAATGAAAAACTAATACAGTTGACAACCTTAACTTACAGTTCACAATGGATCATCCATTATTGCATCTTTCCAAGTAATGTGACTTAGGTATACAATTTAAGTGTGTTGTAATTGTGAGCATTTAACAGTCTTTGTAACAAGATTTTTTAATTTTAATATTGTGACCATGTTTTCCAAGAGTTTAGGTAATGAAAATTATTATAAAAACAATTCCATACATTCACTGAACAACAACAATAAAAGAGCAGGAAGGAAATGTTTCTTTTATGCTTCCTTTTTTCTTCTTACACCTGTCTGGTTTCAGAAATTTTTCAATCATTTCCTGATCAAAGAAAAGTTAAACTAATGATTGCTTATATTGCTAGTTACACCTCTGAAACAAAATCATAAATTGTGTTTCCTACTTTGTCTATTTTTAATGTCTTAAACTGTCCAAAATTTAGAAATTTGTAGGTTTTGAAGAACGGTCATTTTCAAGTTTGAGAAATGCAGCGCCTCCGTCCATCTATAAAAATATGTTCCAAGACCCTCAAGAAGAGCAATAAACTTAGAGACCATTCACCCAGAACACATAATTTATTCTCTTTCTCACTATACCAGTTCAAGGTAGAATATTGTGATCAGCAACAACCTAGAAGAAAAGGTAGTAAGTGAAAGAAAAACAATAGAAACTAAAAATCAAATAGAGAAGGTATACTAGAAAAGAACAGAAATCAAGGGAAGTTCTTTTTTCTCTTCTCTCCCTACTAAAAGAATAAATTAAATAATAGTAATACCAATTAACACATACTGCTTATTATATTCCTGGAAAAGCATTAAAAATTTAATATAGGCCAGGCTCAGCGGCACAGAAGTGTAATCCCAGCTCCTCTGGAGGCCAAGGCAGGAGAATCCTGAGTTCAAAGCCAGTCTCAGCAATTTAGTGAGGCGGTAAGCAACTCAGTGAGACCCTCTCTCTAATAAAATACAAAATAGGGCTGGAGATGTGGCTCAGTGGTTGAGTGCCCCAATACCGCACCCCCCCAAAAAAAAGGATTTAATATAAACTCACTTAATCCTGATGGTGGCAATCTCAAGGGGTAACTGTTATAGTTTGCCTAAGTGTCCCCCAAAGGCCCAAGTTTTAAAGATTTGATAGTTAGTCTGTGGCCCTAACTGGGAGGTGGTGAAACCTTCAGGAGATGGGAAGTTACCTAACTAGGGAAACACCACTGTAGAGGATATTTGGTCACCATCTCTCCTCTTCCTTTCTCTCTCATGTTCCAGCCTCCATGAAGTGAGCAGCTTCCTTTGCCACATACTCCCACCATGAAAATACTGCCACACTACAGGCCCAAAAAAGCAATAGGCCAACGAACCATAGACTGAATCTCCAAACTGTGAGCCCAAATAAATCCTTCCTCTTTTAAAATTTTATGATTTTAGGTATTTGTCACAGTGACAAATAGCTGACTAACAAAATAACTACAATTATTACCCTTAGTTTACAGGTAAGAAAATACAGACAGTAAGTAATCTGTCCAAGATCATAGAATTATTAAAGTAGTAGAGTTATGTTGAACCTCAGTATTCTAGTAAAAATCACACTCATTTCTAAGCAAGGTTCTAATATCTCCTGTTTCAAGAATTCATGAAATCAAATCACTTCAACTGGCATAAAATCAGGAAATACACGTGTTTGAGTAAGGAGCGAATAAAGAATAACATCAGGATGCAGTTTCCAACAGTAGGACAATCAGAAGAAAGAGGAGGACTAAATGGAAGAACTGAGGCATAGTACCGAGACAGGCCCAAAGAAAAGACCTTGCTCATACTCCACAGAATGCCAATCATTTAGGAGATAGTATAAAATATTTACTAATTTTTTACTAAATATTTACTAATCCCAAGTAAAATTTAATTTTACAAGTAAAATTGCCAGTAAAACTGGCAAATGGGCTCTAGACTAAATTTACATATATGGCTAAGAGGAAATAGAAAACATTTTTCGTTTGGAGACAGAAGCATGTTCTAAAAGACAACAATGAAATGATTTAACAATCTATCTTTCCAACCTGATGGACAAGATCCATAAAGGGAGACTGGCTTGAAACGAAAACAAACTTAAGTAGTAATGTATGTACCCTAGGAAGGGAAAGTAGAAAAAAAAATTTCAAGAAAAAAATGGGAGAAAATAAAGGTAAAGCAATTCAGATGGTAGAAAAAAAGGCAACAGGAAAGAAAGCTAGATATCAACAAGTACAGTACAAAAAGATCTAACATGAGAAAAAATAAGACTTGTTGGAGCTCCCATAGAGGAGAAAAGTGGGAAAATATTAAAAAAAAAAATTATTAGAACAAGCTAGCTATCATCATCTTTGCCCTACACTGCAAGCATCTCCTAACTGGTTTCCCTGATAATCTGTTGACCCTCTAAGGCTATCTTCGGGTGACCTTTTTTGCAGCAATTCTGATGATGTCCCTTTAGCTTCATATTGCACCATTCTTCTTGCTAGGACCACATTGTCCTTTCTTAGTTCCCCTAATATGCCACACTCCTATTTTATTCCCTCTGCCTGGAAAGCTCTTATCTCCCTACTTCCCCTTCTCCTATTCATCTTTCAAACCACCCTGATTAGGTCAAATCCTATTTTAAACAACTATCATTAATTCTTAAAACATGATGGTTTGGGGCTGGGGTTGTGGCTCAGTGGTAGAGCACTCGCCTAGCATGTGTGAGGCCCTGGGTTCCATCCTCAGCACCACATAAAAATAAATAAAATAAAGATATTGTGCCCAGCTAAAA
>NW_026008387.1:0-3664 GCF_001458135.2 Marmota marmota marmota | reverse complement strand
CCCTAGCCTTAACTTAACCCAAAATCTAACCAGAATTTCTGCCATAACCGTAACCCTAATCTTAACCATAACACTAGCACTAATTGTAACCATAACCCTAGCCATAACCTTAGCTCTAACCCTATTCATTACCCTAAACATAACCCTAACCCTAATGCTAACCCTAGGGTTAAGCCTAAACCTATCCCTACTCATAACCCTATAATTACCCTAAACCTAATCTGAAACCTCAACCTAACCCTATCATTACCCTAACCCTAACCCTAATGCTAATTCGAGCCCTAACTTAAAACCTTAACCTATCCCAAATACTAATAGTGACCCTGAACCTAATAATCCCCTTAGCTCTAAACCTGACCCTAACCTTAAACCTACCATTACACTAGATGTAGCCATAAACCTAACCCTAAAACTACCTTTAACCATAATGCTGGACTTGAAATTAGACTTAGCCCTAACCCAGACCATAATCCAAGTTTTAACCCCAATTCTAACCCTTTCCCTACCCCTAAACCTAGCTAGAACCCCATCCCTTACCCTAAACCTGATCATAACCCTAAACCTAACCCTAACCCATTGCCCTAACAGTAGGACCAACAATAACACTAAGCCTAGCACTAATCCTCACCCTAATTTAGTCCTATCCAAACCCTACCCTTAGCCCTAAGACTAACTCTTGCCATAGCCCTATCACTAGTTCTATCCTTAGTCTTAGCCCTAATCCTAACTATAAATATAAACCTAACTCTAAATTTAACTGCAAACATAAGCCTAAACCAACCTCTAACATAGTCCTAACAATAATGCTAATCCTAAAATTTGAACTACACCTAGCACTAGTCATAAAATAAAACCAAGCCATAGCCCTAACACTAACCCTTATTCTAAACCAAACTCTAATCCTACAGTTAGTCCTAACCCTAACTCTAAAACTAATCCTGAACCTGACGCTGACCCTAATACTAATCCTAGCTCTAAAAATTAACATAATCTTAAATTCAGCCTAGCAATAAACTCAGCTTTAACCCTAACCATAAAACTAGCTCTAATCATAACCCTATTTCATACATTAGACATTTTCCTAACCCTACCCCTAACCCTAACACAAATCCTACCCGTAATTTAAGCCCTAACCCTAGATTTAACCCAAATCTTAACCCTCACACTAGCCATTACCCTAAACCTACCCCTAACCCTTTCCCTTACCCAAAGCCAAACCCTAATCCAAATGCTAACCCTAGTACTAACCCTAATCCTTAGCCCAACTTGTACTCTAACCATATTACTAGTCCTAACCTTAGCCCTAATTCTAGCTCTAACCCTAACCCTGATCCTTATTCTGATCCTAACACTAACCCTGGGTCTAAACCTGAACCTATCCCTTAACCAAACCCAACACTAGCCCTACTGATAACCCTATATCTATATTTAACACTAACATTAGCCCTAGAGCTAAAACTAATCCTAAAAATAGCTATAACTATAGCCCTAGACCTAAACAAAAACCTAGCTATAGCCCTCACAATAACCCTTAACCTAAACCAAACACTAACCCTACGCCTAGACCTAAACCTAGTCCTAATTCGGGCTGTAACCCTAACACTAACACTATCTCAAACACTGACCCTTACCCTAACACTAAACCTAGCTCGAAACCTGACCCTAAACAAACCTAGGCCTAACACTAGACCTAGCCATAACCCTAACCCTAAAACTAGCCCTAAACATAACCCTAGCTCTTATGTTACCCATAGTTCTAACCCTATCCCTAAACCTGACATAAAATTTAGCCCTAATCCTAGACCTAAACTTAGTCCAAAGCATAACCCTAACCCTAATATATCCCTAACTCTAACACTAACTCTAAACCATGCCTTAGACCTAACCCTACCTAAAGCAAAACACTTTCACAAAACATAACACTAGCCCCATCCTAAACCCTAACCCTAATCCTAACTTTAATCCTAGCCCAAACTTTAGCTACGACCCTATCAATTACCCTTACTCTAACCCTAATTATAACCCTATCCCTAATACTAAAACTAACCTTAAACATAAATGTAACCCTAGACCTAACCCAAAACTTATCCTTTGCAATAGCCCTAACCTTAGCTAAAACATTAAGCCTCACACTAAACCTAATCCTAACACTAGCTCTAACCCATACCCTAACCCTAACCCTAACCCTACCTCTAATATTATCCATTACCATAAACTTAACCCTAACCCTAATAAAAACTCTAGACATAACCCTATCCCTAAACCAAACCATAACCTTAAATATAACCCTAGACCTAAACTTAAACCTAACCCTCACCCTAGCTCTAACCCTAGCTCAAACACTAATCTTTACTCTAACCTAACCATAACCCTAGCCCTAACCCTAATACTTATCCTAAACCAAACCCTAGGCCTATCCCTAAACCTAACCCAAATCCTAGACTTAATCCAAACCATAATCTAGCCCTAACCTGAGCTCTAAACCTATCCATTACACTAAACATAACCCTAACCCTAATGCTAATCTTAACCCTATCAATAAACCTAACCCAATCTTTACCCTAAACCTTAACTGAAACTGTAACCGAACCATATCCTTTACCCTAACCCTAAACCTAAACTGACCACTAACTCAAGTCTTAACCATATACTTTAACCTAAACAAAATGCCAACCCTGACTCTAACCTTAATAAAACCCCTAGCTCTATACCTGACCTTTACACTAAATATAACTCACTAGAACTAGGCATAACTTAATCCTAAAAATATCCCTAACCATAACCCTGGAAATGACATTAGTCCTAGCCCTAGTCCTAGCCCTAAACCTAACAGAAACCCTAGCCATCCTTCTACCCCTAATCCTGACTTAATCCTACCCTGAACACTAACCCTAAACCTAATCCTAATTCTAACCCTCATCCTAGACCTAAAGCTAGCTATAATACCACCTATTCCCCTAAAATTAACCTTGACCCCAATGCTAACCCTAAACCTAGCCCTCCCCCTTGGCCTAACCCTAACAATAACCCTAGCCATAATCCTAGCCCTAATTTAGCTGTAACCCTAAACCTAAACTAAGCCTGGTACTAAGTCTAAAACTAACTCTCTTCCTAGCTGTACCCCTAGTTCTAACCCTATCCCTTCCGGAACCCTAACCTAGCCCTAACCCTAGTCCTTGATCTAACCCTAAATCTAAATCTAACCCTAACCCTAATCCTAAACCTCATCCTAACCCTAGCCCTAACTCTAACACTAATCCAAAATCTAGCCCTAATACTAGCCCTAGCCCTAAAACAAACCGAGCCACAGCCCAAACCATAAACCTTAACTTAAACCAAACCCTATCCCTACACCTTAGCCTTAAATTTAGCCCTAACCCTAAAACTAACCCTTACCCTGACTCTGATTCTAACACTAAACCTAGCCCTATACATAGCACTCACCCTAAACCTATGCTTTGCATGCTTCAGCATATGGCTACATTCACAAGGAAAAAATCAGATAGTTCCCACAGAGAACTAATTGAGTGTGTGAAGTTTCAAGCAGCTAACACCAACCCTGTTTGTTATCCAGCTCCATTTCCGATTACACATATAAGTCAAGATGAAGTGAAACCTTAAAACACAAACTGTTCTGACAGCGAACCATTAACCAAGAAGGCCC
>NW_026008386.1:0-3664 GCF_001458135.2 Marmota marmota marmota | reverse complement strand
TCTGGGCTCTTTATTTTAACCACCATAAGCCTCAGTGCAAGTTATTTCCTCTGTGTTCTTAATAAACTTCAATATTTTTAATATTCTAAATATTTGTGCAAATTATTATTTGCCCCAAATTATAAACAATTTAAATAGTGGTTTACATTTTCTTTTAAATCCTGCAGTTCAAGGACATTGTTGATGTATGGAAAATAATCTATAACATTTTATGATCTTAAGTGAACTGAAGGCAGAATTTTCCCATTAACCTTTGTACAAAGTGCTTATACTATTTTTTAGTCTGGTGTTTGCCTAAGGGTAATGTTCTTGTTAAGAAACTGACCAAGTACAAAGGATTGATGTATTTTACTGTCGTATTTATTATGTTTCTCAGCACTGGAGATTATCTAAGTGAAATCACTTGAAAAATGCACTTCAAAAGAAACTGCACACTTGGATATGCTTTACAGAAGATCAAGGAAAATAAGAGTTTGGTCTCTCATGGCATAAAGAAAATCAAGAAGTTGTTGGTTGTATGGTTAGCAGCATCTGGTAAAAAGTGAAGTATCTATTTCCATTAACTTAAAGAGAACAGGTGAACTTTTTTTAACCTTAGGAATCTGTTAAATGTCCAATTCACAAGACAATAACACTGCCTCCTAGTATGATAACAACTTGTTTTTAACTGTGACCTGTGACTTAGGGAGACTTGAATCCATACTTTAACCTAACAATATTACTGTGAATTACAGCTATTTTTCATTAGAATAACTTAAATCCTAAAGGGTTAAATATCCTATAATGCATTCCATTTCTACTGGTCCATAGTGGATTTTATTAAAATTTATACAAAAAGTCTTTCTGATAACTTCAAAACCAATCAACTATTTTTAAAAAGTCTCAAAAAGCAAACTCCAACTCTCCAAACTCACCCTTGCTTGCCCATCATGAAGACCTTCCCTGTATTTATCTCACTGTATGATTTTATCAGCAGGTTTATACACTTCCTGTTGTATAACTTCATTACAAGGGTGTATCAAGAGCATTAAAAGTATAAAAATATCAGAAAATTAAAGAAGTATAGCTGAATGATTTACACTTTTAAAAGTTGAGTTGAAATGAATTCATCTCACAGAAATACTCTCATTCATTCCACAATTCAAGTAATCCACAATTCTATTGAGCGATCTCTTTCCCTGGATGAACATCTTAAATCAATAGCAGTTACTTATAATTAAATTCAATATTATTATGATAGAGATAATATTAAACATAAAAATGTTAGCTGCTATGTAATTTACAATTTTTACTGTGTCACTATGCAAACTCTTTAACAAACTCAGTTGACTTTTTTTTTTTTTTGGTAGTCAGACTTTCTCAATAAAGGAAGCAATATGTTAAGATTCACTTCTGATATAAGTTCCTTAATCTGCTTAATAACTCCAAAATGTTTTCCTTTCATTACAGCTGTGCTATCAGAACATGTTCTGGCCCAGAAATTAAACTCAAACCACATTTGCTGATGATGCAACCCTTCACAGAATTAGAAGATAATTGTTGATCCATAACAAAGCTGCAAAAAACTTGTCCTTCATCATACCATCATGTTCAAATTGCACATATACTAAAAGAATTGTCATGTTAGAAGTATGCATGTATTTGTCAAATCATAATAAAAAATACTTTGCTAGCTTTATTTGTTCTGAGTTGATTTTCCCCATCATTAGCTAAATCCTCAATGTTCTGGGATATGATATCATGGCAGAGTGATATTTGAGCTACCTTACATGCTGCAGATCTGCCCAGCAATTCTGAATAAACACAGTTGATGCAGACTTTTACTAATGCTTTTACATTTATTTCTTTTTTACTTTCAGTCACCTAAAGTCTTTCTTTAAAAGCAGCTTGAGATATGCTATAAAATAGTGACAACTGCTTCTTCTGACTTTTTAAATCAATAGTCTTTTCTTTGAAGAATTCTTTTGGTTTTAGAATAATTTCTTTTTAAAATGTAAATACTGTTTATGTTAATATGCTTTTAGTAGCCAATGTGCCTATACAAATAACACACTAGGTTCTAGCACTTCAATATGTACTATGGCTATGAAGTTGAATTCAATGTGTGACTGTTGGTACTTTCAAGTGAGAAGAATATAAACTCTATTGGTCCTCATGCATTTGAAATCACTTCCATAATTTTCATTTAGTTTATCACTAGGTTTATTCCTACTCATACAAATGTGTTTTATTTTTAACAAGAAATTTCCAGGGAGATCTATTTGCCATCTGCAAATTAGAGTTAAAAATAAATAATATAAACTATACATCCTTACTTTTGCAAATAAAACTGGACTATAAATTGAAATACAGACTTGTCTAAAAATTAAGAGTGATTGCTAAAATAGCAAGTTATGAGAACAAATGAATACTTTGTTGTCTTTTTTTACACTTCAGGGGTTATACTTTATAAAAACACACCTTAATGCAATAGTATTGTAATAGAGTGCTACTGTGCATGAACAATACACATCTTCAGAAAGTTGGTAACAATTTACACTAAATTTCAAGTTTATACTTTTTTGGGACATGTAGATAATTCTGGATTTCTAGGCATATGAAGCAGTGCTGTGTGATAGAAAGTCTCCTGTATCACCTCTGGAAGAGGTGGGTTTCAAAGTCTGTTTTAGCTTGCTTATTAACCTAATCATACCTGGTTAATCTCCTGACATCTTTGTTTCTTTAAATTTGAAAATTCTCTTATGTTTGATTTTCTGTCAATCAGATAAAAGGAACTCTGTGGTTCCTTCCAGCATTAAAAATCTTGCTTTGGTTTTTATTTCTAGTGGGAAACATCTCCCTCATATTTAGAGAGTTTCCGATAAGATGTTCGTTTTCCTAGTAGTTATAAATTTCCTTTTTCCTACCTATGTGCAAAATTTATTGGTAACACTAAATTATCTTCACATGTTTCTTTTTCAATGGGCGATTTTCCTCACTTACCTTTCTTAAAAAACAAAATTTACACATCTGTTCTTCTATTGGGCATTTGATTTAAAGTAATAGCTGTCAATTGTGCACAGACCTTAGAAGTGGCTGGAGAATTTTCTAAAATATTGGTGGCTAGGTCTCATTCAAAGCCAGTTACTGTAGACTGGAGGTCAGACCTGGGTATGAGTATATTTTAAGCTCTATGAATGATTCTAATTTTAGCTGAGAATGAAAATGTTACCTTAACTTACACTGGTCTCCTTAAAAACAAACCAGATTACTCATCAACTGTTTTTTAAAATATACTCTTCTACTAAGTTCTACTAATTTTTTAGCTAAATGTATACAGCTTAGGTCATAAGTTTAAAGAAGCGTGATTAAAGAAAAAAAGAAAAACCAAATATGTAAGGTATTTCAGCCATAGTAAATGCTTATGGAATAATATCCAGGATAAATAAATGAATATTAGAGAAAGATTATCCAAAGTTTTTCCTGGGATAAGTAAAAAACAATGTGTTTCTTGGGTATTGGATAAAATAACTAAAGAATTAGACAGAATCAATAAAAAGTAAAAATGGATTTCTAAAGGCTGAGGCTGGAGTTCAGTGGTAGAGTACTTGCCTAGCATTTGCCAGGCCCTGGGTTCAATCCCCACCACCAAAAAAAAAAAAAAAAAAAAAAAAGGGGGGGGGGG
>NW_026008385.1:0-3665 GCF_001458135.2 Marmota marmota marmota | reverse complement strand
AGAAGAGGGATACTGCTGAACACTGTTGGAGAAAATAGAAAAAAAAGTATCGAGGTTCCCCCAAAATATTACAGTACTGCCATATGATCTAGCAAATTCCCTACTGTGTACATATCCAAATGACCCAAATTCAATGTTCAAAATATGTGTCCGATCCCATTATTATGATAGCATTATTCACAATAAGCAAGGTGTAGACTCAACCTAAGCATTCATCATCACAAACATACATGAACCAGGAATAAGAAGACGGAAAACCTGTCATTACCTTCCACTTGGGTGAACATGTATGACATTATGATAAGAGAAATGAGCCAGGCATAGAGGAACACATACCAGGTTAAATCTCCAATACTAAAACAAACAAACAAACCCCAAAATACCCACAAAAGTTATATTGTACATCATGATGAGTATAGTTAATATCAATAAGTTATATACTTCAAAAAAATGGAAAACCATCATACAGAATAGACAAAGCAATATTGACCAAGAAGAGTGATGCTGATCACAATACCTGATCTCAAATTATACTATAGAGTTATAGTAAGAAAATAGTATAAAACTAGCAACAAACAGACAGAAAGACCAATGGAATAGAATAGAAGACATATATACAGGCATCTGATACTTGAGAAAGGTGTCAAAACATATGTTCAAAAGATCGCCTTTTTAATGTTCATCATTGTTAGCAGTTAGAGAAATACAAATCAAAACCACTCTAAGATTTCATCTCACTCCAGTCAGAACAGTAACTATTATGCATACAAACAACAGTAAGTGTTGGAAAGGATGTGGGGAAAAGGACACTCATACACAGCTGGTGGACTGCAAACTGGTACAGCCAATATGGAAAGCAGTATGGAGATTTCTTGGAAAATTAGGAATAGAACCACCATTTGACCCAGCTATCCCTCCCTAGGTCTATACACAAAAGACTTAAAAACAGCATACTACAGGGACACAGCCACATCAATGTTTATAGCAGCACAGTTCACAATAGCTAAACTGTGGAACCAACCTAGATGCCCTTCAGTAGATGAATGGATAAAAACAATGTGGCATGTATACACAATGGACTATTACCCAGCAATAAAAGAGAATAAAATCATGGCATTTTCAGGTAGATGGGTGGAGTTAGAGAAGATAATGCTAAGTGAAGTTAGCCAATCTCAAATAACCAAATGCCAAATGTTTTTTTCTGATATAAGGAGGTAGAATCATAGTGGCATAAGGAGAGGGAGCATGGGAGGAATAGATGAACTCTAGGCAGAGGGGTTGGAGGGGAAGGGTGGGGGCATGGGGTTAGAAATGATGGTGGAAAGTGATGATCATTATTGTCCAAAGAACATGTTTGAAGACATGAATTAGTAAGAATATACTTTGCATACAACCAGAGATATGAAAAATTGTGCTCTATATGTGTAATAAGAATTGTAATGCATTCTGCTATCATATATAAATTTTTAAAAAAGATAGCCTTTTAAAAATATGGTGCTAGGAACTTGGATATGCATATTCAGAAGAATGGAACCAGATCCCTATCTTTCCCCTTGCATAAAAGTCACATCAAAGTAACAAAAGACCTAGGAATTAGACCAGAAACTCTGCAGCTACTAGAAGAAAACATAGGGTCAACATTCCAACATAATGCCACAGGCATTGACTGTACCAGGCAAGACCCCTAAAACCCAAGAAATAAAACTAGGAATGATTAAGTGGAATGGCATCAAGTTAAAAAGTTTTTTGCTCAGCCAAGGAAACAATTAGGACTGTGAAGAAAGAGCCTACATAGAGGATAAACTCTTTGCCAGGTATTTCTCTGACTAGGGATTAATAACTAGAATATATAAAAAATTCAAACAACTTAACACCAAAAAATACACCATAAACTAATTAAAATGGGCAAAAGAACAGACACATCATAAGATAAAAAAGACAAATGACCAAAAAATGTGTGCAAAAATGTTCAATATCCCTAGCAGTCAGGAAAATACAAATAAAAACTACACAGATTGCATGTCATTCCAGTTAGAATGGTAATCACCCAAAACATAAATAATAACAAAGGATGGCAAAGATTTGTAGAAAAAGTACACTCACACATTGATGGTGGGGCTGGAAATTAGTACAGCCACTCTGGAAAGCAGTATAGAGATTCCTCACACAACTGGGAATGAAACAACATACCCAGCTGTTCCAATCTTTGGCATATATCTCAAAGATCCTAAAATCAGCAAACTATAGGGACACAGCTACATCAGTGTTTAGAGCATCACAATTCACAATAACCAAGTTATGGAGCCAGTCCGGGTAGCTACCCACAGATGGGTGGATAAAGAAATTGCAGTATACATACACAATGGCATTCTAATCAGCCCTAAAGAATAATGAAATTATGACATTTGTTGGTAAGTGGAAGGAAATGGAGAACATCGTGGTAAGTAAAGTAAGCCAAACTCAGACCATCAATGTTGAATGCTTTCTTTCATATGTGGAATTTAGAATACGATAAAGAAAAAAAGGGGAATCCCATAAAAATAGAAAGATAAGTGGAGTAGAGGAAGGGCTTTGAGAGGGAGAGAGAAGGATGGAAAAAGGGAGAAAGTGGAATAAAATTGACTATGTTATGCTGTGTGTGTGTGTGTGTATACATATGTGAGTGTATATATATATATATATATACATGTGAATACATCACAGTGAATTCCACCTTTATGTGTATCTATGAAGCACCAATTCAGAAAACAATGAATAAAGAGAATAAAGACCAGGAGTAGAGGAAGGGGAAGAGGGAGAGGGGGGAGGGGAGGGAAAAGGAAGTACTGGGAACTGAACGGGAGCTATTTATATTCCATGCTTGTATGTAGGAATAAAATTCACTATGATGTGTAACTATAATACTCTAATAAAAAACATTAAACATACAAAAGAATTTTATTTGGAAATACTAAAATCAGTTACCATTTGTTGAGTTATTACCAAAGGCTAGGCAATATTCTATACCTATAATATATATGCCCTTATTTCTCATCAAATCTCCTGTTTAAGTTTTGTTTAGTTCCTCTCAACAGTGTTTATAGTTTTTTTTTTAAATTGCAGTAGAAAACATGATACAATACAATTTTCTGTGCAACATATTGTAAAAATATTATGTAGATCATGACTATTGATATTTGTACTCAAAAACCCATTATTTTTGTCTGGTTTTATTTATCATATATCAAAAGATGGATATTGAAATTCCCCCAAAAACAATGGGGAAAAATTATAAAACACTTATCCAGATAAAGTGTCCAGAAAAAAAATCATAGGTCAGAAACACAAGCACAAACTATATAATTACCAAATGAAAAGACTTGAAAAGAAGTTTTTCCACTGACAATATTTAAACTTCCAACAAACTTCTAGAGAGATGCTAATACATCACAGGGAAATGGAAATTAAAGGTAGAATGAGACAGCACTTTAGAACACATTGGGAGCTATTTGGTTTATAGGATGAAAATAACAGGTGTGGGCAAGGATATGATGAAATCTGGATCTTTAAATGTTAGAATATAAAATGTACCAGGTAATATTAAAAATAGTTTGAGAATGCCTCAAAAAGTTAAATACCCAATTATCATGTGACCCCATGGTCCTACTTGTGTATATATATATATA
>NW_026008384.1:0-3666 GCF_001458135.2 Marmota marmota marmota | reverse complement strand
TGTGCCCCTCCCTCCTGCCTTCCCACACCTACCAAGACATGGGTGGGTTTTTTGGTTTTTGGTTTTTTTTTTTTTGGTTTTTGGTTTTTGTATTTCAGTATCAGCACTTGCTTGTTCCACTGTCTCTCCTTTCCCCTTAATACTTGGGGATTTTTTTTAATGTTCCCCTGACCACAGATGTCAGCAAATCCTCCTGAATGCACACTGGGCTCTGATCTCTCTCCCCTTCAAGTGATTTCCACATCTAACTGTCTCCGGCATGTGTGCCCTGCATTTGTTGAAAGATTAAAAATTTTATGTGACCTTTGTTTTCACCTGACTGAAGGCTTGGGTAGGTGGAGTTACAGGAAGATGAAAAGCTAAATAAAAGAAGTCTGGACCTCCAGCCAGCAGCACACAGCACTTCTGGACAGAAGCATGTCTTTGGTGAGTCCCCAGAAAGGGTTTTGAACCTTTGATTTTCAAAGCAACAGTGACAGTCTATTATCAGAAATATGTGTGCTGTCCTTGTTGGCTCCAGCTCAGGTGTAGAGGGGACAGGGGAGAGGAGGGGGCAGGTGGGCTGCAGGTCTGGGGCTCTCGCACAGTAGGAAAGGAACCCTGGTTTGGGTCCAGGAGCCCAGAGGCTTCCCTGCCTCAGCTGCTGTGTGGGGTTTGGTCTCCTGAGTGCTGGCTGCCTCCTGGCACCTCGCTGAAGGCTTTTCTTTACCCAAACCAGGCTTCAGGAAACACCTCATTGGGACGGGGTTATGACTCAGTGGTAGAGAGCATGCCTAGCACACGTGAGGCACTGGGTTCGATCCCTGGCACCACATAAAAATAAATTAATAAAATAAAGGTATTGTGTCCATCTCTGACCAAAACAAATAAAAGAAAAAAGAAGTAGAAGAAAACGGGCAATGATCTTCCAGTTGAGATCAGAGGAATTCTCGAATGATGGAGGAGCATTTATATTCCAAAGCATTTAGTTCTGTTTTTTTAATTTAATTATATTTTCTAATTTAATCCACAGTAATTTGTGAATGTATTTGCCTTGTTTAAGATACAAAAAGCAGAAAGTCCAAGGGACATCAATAGATAGGTTGGGAATAGGGAATGAGGGGGAGGTGTTAGGGAGTGATACTGGGCAAATTATATTGCTATATTAGGTGCTATATGTGTGTATAGGCATCAGAACACTCATCATTATGTACGAATACAATGCACTCGTAAAGGGATGTTGAAAGAGAATTTTAAAAAAGAAAAAAACCAAAATCAAAGTCAAAGCCCTGAACATGAAGAATTAGCCCTTCTCCCAGACTCCCTGTGTTTTCTCTTCCCTCTGAAGCGATTTGGGGTACGCTCTGCCAGATGGTTCTACTCACCTGTATATAGCTCCCTTATAAGTGCTGACATATAGCTTTATGTTTTGTTTTGTTTTGTTTTGTTTTGTTTTGAGAGAGAGAGAGAAAGAATTTTTTTAATGTTCATTTTTTACTTTTCAGTGGACACAACATCTTTTATTTTTTTTATTTTTATGTGGTGCTGAGGATCGAACCCAGCGCCTTGCACATGCCAGGAGAGCACGCTACGGCTTGAGCCACATCCCCAGCCCCATGGCTTTATGTTTTATGGTGGTTTTTAACTGGGTTCCCTGAGTACACTTCATCTAGATATACTTGAATCTTTCTCATTACCTAAGTGTGTTTCCTAGAACCAATCTGTTGTATTTCAGTACATGTGTGCTGATTTTTTTTCCAGTACGAGGGATTGAAACCAGGACCTTGTGCAAGCTAGGCAAGTGCTCTCTATAAATGAGCTACTTCCCAGCTCTTTTTAATCTTCACTATGAGGCCAGGTCTCCTAGTGGCCCAGGCTGGCTTCAAACATGTGATCTTCCTGCCATAGGCTCCCAAGTCACTGGGACTACAGGCATGCCTGACCACTGCCAGCAGTCATTACCTTTCTGATGCTAAAATTAGCCCACCTTGGGTCAAGCTGACTCCTGATCCTTGCTGCCAAGGACTTGAACTCCCAGGAGATCTCCCACCAACTCCAGGCAGCTGCACCCTCGCTTCTCTCTGCAGCAGCTCAGCTCCCTGGCAGGGTGCACTGGGCCAGATGCCGGGCTCAGCTGAGTTGGGGGAGGGCAGCTGGTTGCCTCAGTGTACTTTTTTTTCCCATTTTTTAATTGGGGCATTATAGTTATACATACAGATGGGATCGCTCCTCAGTGTACTCCAAAAGTACAACTCACTCATGGGAACTTCAAAGAGAATCCCTCCCCCTCTGACTCCCAAACACATCCTATCTTTCTTTGCCTTGATTTTGGCCTGGAGCACAGACTCCAGCTGCCCCAGTTTGTCTGGGACCTTCTGGGATTGTTCAGGCATAAATGTTGGAAACCCTGAGACTCAGTTTCCCTCTGGCTTTTCTGCTCTCTAGGAAAGTCACCTAACCATCCTGAGACCCAGTTTTCTCATCTGTGGAGGAGGGTAATGGTACTTCTTACTCGAAGGATGATGGACAGTGGGGTCAACTGTTCTGCAGTATTTAACACATTGGGCTCTGTACGTGGGCACTCTGTACATCATAAGCATCACTGAAGCCCATGCGCATGGCTGCTGGCCCTTATGATGTGTTTTGGACCTCCTTGGGAATCATATCGACATTTGCTGATACAAACATTCTCTGGGCATAAAATATGCTCTCTGCAGCTGGTGCACATCACTGCCCCACACTCCTGTGCTGCAGATCTACTGCCATAGTCCCTCAAAGACACACTTTCCATCTCCTCCTTGTCCCTGAGCACCTTTCCAGGCTAGCAAGCACATGGTAAATGGAGAGGAGAGGTTTCCCTACTATGTGAGGAGAGGTCTCTCCTCTCTGACTCTTACAGGTGATGAGCACAGGGATTCTGTAGGACTGGGTTGGGTCTTCTTGCAGGTCAGGTTTCAGAACATTCCATACAAAGGCCCCCTTTATCTGTGTCTGATTTTTCTGTTGCAGGACAGAACAAGTCCAAAACCTGGAGACCTCATTGAAATTTTTCGCATTGGCTATGAGCACTGGGCCATCTATGTGGGAAAGGGCTATGTGGTCCATCTGGGTCCAACACGTAAGCATGGTTTCTCTATTATACATAAGGACTGAGATCAAGAGTAGGAATGCAGGCACAATTTTGTGCTGGTACTCACACTGCCTGGCAGAACAGGCTCTCAATCAGCACTTACTGAATGAATCAGCTCTTTGCTCTGGCTGTATCTCTGCTAGTTGTCATTATCAGTGAGTTCAGGGAGAATTGTTGACCTGTTTCCATTTTAGAGTGCATTCAGTCCCAGTTGATCCCACTGTAGTTGATGAGCATCCCTCCAAAGGTCCAGTCCCCTGTGTCTGTGGAGTTCTGCAAGGTCAAACAACAGTAGCAGGAGTTGATCCTTCCAAGAGTTTATTCCTGGCTGCAGAGAGCAATGGACAGGTGTGGGCCTCCAACCTCCCCAGGGCCAGTCTGGAATCCTGGCTCCTCTGCCTGCTGACTGTGGAGTGTGTGGCTTCACCTCAGTCAGTTGAGCTTCACCTCAGAAGAGCAGGGATAGGGATTCCTGTCTCCCAGGCCGTGAGGGAGAGAAATGAAGGAAGGCAGGGAGAGCCTGTGCAGGGCCTGGCCAGGTGTGGGGCCTCCTCCCT
>NW_026008383.1:0-3666 GCF_001458135.2 Marmota marmota marmota | reverse complement strand
CAAACTTCCAGCTGCCAGTTGATGATTGGCTCACAGCGGCCCCAGCAATCTTCTAGCTGCCAACTGATTGGCTCCTCTGCGGTGATGCTCATTGGTCTGTTTCCCTGCCCTTTCAGACCAGGGAGCTGCTCACTGGGGGACTTTTTTGGCTCCGCCCATGCGACCCAGTCAATCGGCCTCAAGAGCAGGAGGAGTGGGGGAGGTTGATAGGCTTGTGGGAAGCCAGTGGTGGCAGTTGGGCTCTGAAGGTTTTTCCTGAGGATCTGGGTGGTTTGGTGTATGTGTTCTAAAAATAAAGTTCGTTTCTTTTGACAAGTGGCTCCTGAATTGTGCCCAGCCAGACTGCTGCAATTCCTCCTTTAAAATGTAGAAATTTCAGAGAGATTTAATTTCTTTTTAATTTTTTTGTTTTAATTAGTTATACATGACAGTAGAATGCATTTATGCACTTTGCTATACGTAGTTGGTATATAATTTCTAGTTTTCTGAGTGTACATGTTGTAGAATCACATTGGTCATGCAGTTACATATATACATAAAGTAATAATGTCTGACATTTTATTATCCTTCCTATCCCCACATATTTTCCCTTCCCCTCCATTCACTCCCATCTACCTAATCTAAGGTAACTCTATTCTTTTCTAATGCCCCATCCCCTTATCGTGAATTATCATAATTTTTAATTTGGCATTTAAAGACCTTAAAAGTTGCCACTCTATCCAATAAAAATCTGAACAAACTGGAAAAAATCAACAAATGTTCCTTGATCCTTGAGAGATGTGAACTCACAGGGCAAACCACTACTTCCACAATTGGAGAGACAGACAGGTAAATACAAAGAAGCAAACTTTACCAGAAAATAAACCAACATCAAGTTCAGAAAAGGATAGCAAGGTCTAAATGTTACCTGATGAATTGCTGGAGATGCAAAGTGGCTAAGTCTAAGAGTTAAAAACCTTGGGGATGGGATAGTGATTTCAGTGAGATTTACATCCTGGAGTTCTAAAAAGAACATCTCAGGATTCTGTCAGGTAGAAAGGAAAAGTTTGAAATACTCAAAATCATTCTGTTTTTCTTAATCAAGGCCTACTCTGAAAAAATAACATTTAAGCATTAGCAAAACTAATATAGTTTTATAAAGTGATAGGTACAACTCCAACCCCCTCAAGCAATCTGTCTCATCCCAGCTGAGGAAAACCTGTTAAATGTTTCTTATGAAGTTCACAACCAGGGGCACAACTCACTAAAGAATTGGGATTTAATCACAGAATTATTGAACACTTTGATTATTTCACACTATTGAACACCTTTTATATTACTAAAGGAGTGTTTATCAGAATTCATTTTATTCCAAGACACAATGTCTGTTTTTTTACATATAAAGTTGAGGGATATTAAAAAGCAGAAAACACAGTTTCATGGCACAGATGAGGAATCAGTACTGATATCAGATATGGCCAGGAGATTGGGAACATCAGATGGTAAATTTTACATGTATATGATTAATATGTTAAGAGATCTAATGGAAGAAGAGCACAACATGGAAGAATAGATGAATAATATAATCACAGAGATGGAAAATCTAACAGAATAATTGATCTAAGAGAGAAAAAAATAAAAATAATAATCGCAAAGATGTGTTTGATAAAATGGGATACTATGTATCTATAAAATGGAAATTAAAAATAATATAAGGATGTGATAGAACAATTAGAGATATTTTGCAATTATAAGGTGATCCTCATAGTACTCATGAAGTGGCACATTATTATTTGAAAGTAAACTATGATTAGTGATGAATGTATATTCTATACACTAAATTAGCCAGGAATAAAGCTTCACTAAAAAACCCTGTGATGTATTTTAATGTATTTCAATAAACACTTTAAATATTAGTGGTATAAATACATTAAATAAAGATCCAACTATGTGTTTTCTATAAGGAACTGTCTTTAAATATGAAGTTGCTAGTAGATTAAATGTTAAAGAGATGCAGAAAATATATCATACATACACTAAACAAAATACATATAGAAATTGGGGTATCCAGAGATCCAACATGGCGGCAGGTGCGGAGAGATCAAGTCTCTGACCTCTTCAGCTGCGCGGGCATAGGGAGTCGTAAACAGTCTAAATGCTGTTTTCTCAGGATCACTAGGCAATGCTGAGCTCACATGGATATGGGGCAAACAGTCTGGGCCTCTCAGAACTCACACGGAGCCCGGATTGGCTGAATTCAAGCTCCTGTTAGCCTGCGTCTCGCAGACAAACCGCTGTGACTCAGCACTAAACGATACCACTGAAACAACTGGTCGGCCCTTCTGAAATTGCGGAGATTAATACCAACCGAGCCTTCATAGGCAGTGGCCACAGGATTGAGATGGGGCTTGGGAGAGCCAGTCAGGACCCACCCGTTGCATTGGTCACCCGGCAAAGGGAACGAACTGTCGCCATTTGCATGGGTTACCACCATGGCAGAGAACTGACGTCACCAGAATGCAGCAGAGGAGATAACGTCATTGAAACTGGTGGCAATAGGTGTGTAACCCCCTAGTCCTTCCTCTCCACACAGTGGGGAAACCTTAAGGGCCCCTTCCAGCTCTCCCGTAAGGGCCCCTCCCAGCTCTCCCGTGAGCGTGATAGTCAGACCAAGGGAATCAGGAGTGGCATGGGACCCGCGGCGTGGAACCCTTGGCTTTCACTCCCACCAGTGCTGACAACTGACTTCTCTTGCACCAGCTACTGGGGGCGTGGCTACCGGAGGGCAAGCAAAATTCGCTGAGGGTTCTCAGCCCCAAGCTCCACAAACTTAGGGTCTGAGGGAATGGCAAACGGGGAGAGTGTGCCCAGTCGTTCAAGAAAATACGGCTCCTGGGAGCAGCAGACCTGACGTGTAGCCAGTATTGTGGTGAGCATCACCAGTGAGCGGGGCCTGGCTTGAGGAAAAGGGGGCAAGTGACTAGACACAAGAGAAGGCCCTAGGCACCCAGGATTGGAGACCCGCCCAGTCTGGGAGGAGGAGCTGCTGCACAGTGATTGGTTCCTGCGTATTGAGAGGAGAAGCTTGGCCTGGTGAGCACAGCTCCACCTACTGGAAGAAAGGTTAATCAAAATCTAAGACTGCATTTATTAATTTTTTTTTCTTTTAATTTGGGTTTTTTTCACTTTCATTTTTTTTATTTTTAAAATTTTTTAAAAATATTTTTATTATTTTTTTAATTTTAATTTTAATTTTTTGATTATTTTTATAATTTTTTTTTCTTTTTTTCTTTTCTATTTTTTTCCTTTGTCTTTTGATTTCTTTTCAATTTCCTTATTCCCCCTTCCTTGAATTCTACCTGCTTACTCTCATTCTCTTTAGTGACTTCTTCCCTTCCCTTCTAATAGCTTTCCTCCCAAGCATCAAATAAATTTATAAGAGTAAACAGTAACTCAGCAGTCAAACAGAACAAGAAGTAACATGAGCAGCATGAAAAAGCAAGGAAGAAAAGGAGTACAAACAATGCAGGACAGCCTAAATATTCAGGAGGACCTAGAGGCATCAGAAAAATGGACAAATAAAGAACTCAAGGAATACCTTAGACAGATGGAATGGAATCTTAAAGAGGATATGAGACAGCAAATTCAAACAGTGAAAGAACTCATTGAAAATGAATTACATAAACA
>NW_026008382.1:0-3667 GCF_001458135.2 Marmota marmota marmota | reverse complement strand
AAATGTATCCATGAAAATAATTTGTATCTTCACCAAATGCCTGTAACTATAGCTATCCACAACAGATCCAACACTAAACAAATTTTAATGTTATAATTGGGTTGTGGGTTTGATTCCTTATTTTGAATATAAAAGAACTCCTTACTGGTATTTCTTCAAAGGGCCATTCTAAATAAATAAGGAATAAAAGTCAGTGTAAAGGGGACTTTGAAGGAGGCCACCCCACAGGCCCTCCTCATTCTTCCCTGGAGGCTATGCACAGCAGGGACCTCACCAAGAGCCCAGCACTCATACAAATCCTACTCTGTCTTCCAGGATTTTGTCAAGGATCTACTTTGGAAAAGCCATTGTTAAACACTCCAGCTCCCACCAATCACTTCTCTGATCACCTGTTTCATTAACACCAGGATGACACAAATTAGCCTTTAATTGTTTTTAAATTGCTTTATGTATGTCTTTTCTCCCCAGCTACCTGATAAGCTCCATGTTTCATACTTTTTCTGTCTTCTGCAGTATAAACCCCTGTACTTCTATAGATGCTCAATAGAAACAGGTTGATTAATTGATTAATTGTGGGTGGCATCAGAGATCATGAATAACCCGACAACAAAAAAGAAAAAAAATCCCCCAAGTTCACACATTACATACACATTACAATTTATCCTGCTTCTTCAGAAACAAGATTTTATTTGAGCTCATTAACAACTAAGAGACAGGCAATGAAGGAAATTGCACGGCAGCATGTAAGTGGGAACCCTCATCCACCATTCCAACCTCAATTTTTGTTTCTGTCACTGGACTGGTGAACAATAATCCCCCAAATTTACATTCATCTAAGATCTGGGATCTTACTTGGAAATGGGATCTGTGCAATGCAATTGGCTAAGAAGAGATCATACTGGGTTAGCATAAGTCATAGATCCACTCTAATGCAGCAGGTTCACACTCTGCATCTCCAAAGGACAGCCCTGTCTCCACCATGGTGCAGACTGATGGAGTCCAGAACAAATGTCTGCTGTTTAAAGCCATTTCCTTTGCAGCATGCCTAACAAACAGACACCTGGCCATAAACACTTTATAGTCTTGTTCTAATCAGTTTATTTTTTGTCACTGTGAGCAAAGACCCCATGAGAACAATGTAGAGGAGGAAAAGTTTATTTTGGCTCACAGTTTCAGAGGTTCCATCCACGTCAGCTGATTCTATAGCTCTGGCCCAAGATGAGGAAAAACACCATGGCAGAGGAAAGCAGCTCAGGACATGGCAACCAGTGAGCAGAGCCTCTGCTCATTAAGGACAAAATGTAAATCCCTAAGGCACATACCCCATGGCCTACCTCCTCCAGCCACACCATAGGTACCTACAGTTGCCACCCACTGATTAGGCTAAGACTCTCTTGTAATCTAATCATTTCACCTCCGAAAATCCCGGGGGAGATACCCCATAATCACACCATACCAATTCTACAGATACTTTAGACTTGTTTCTTTAAAGGCATGACTCATGCTGAAGAGCTTCCTTCCATCCTTCTTCACCTGGCACAGCCATATCCCTCCTAGAAGAGTCAGTTCAGTGTCACTCTCTCCAAGAAATCTTCCTGCCTCATCACACCAAGTGCGATTGGGGACTCCTCTCCTTTGCCCAGGCATATGCCTATGGGAGCACCAACCACACTGAATTAAGGTATATGGCTTATGCAACTGACTTCCTGCTAGACCCTAATTTCTGTTGGGGAGGGTTTCCATGTCCCCCAGCACTTACCAGACACTTACAACCTGTCTCATAGAATGACATGGTAAAGTTTGGTTGTGATCCCAGAGAAAACTGTCTTTTGTTTTCCCTTTTCTTGTTTTCATTTTTATTTGTACATAATAATTATGCATAATAGTGGAATTATGCATCATTGTTACATATTCATACATACTCATAACACAATTTGGTCAATTTCATACCCCAATTCTTCCTTCTCCCCCGACCTCTGTCCCCTTCCTCTACTCTGGTCTCTCCTTTTAGTTTAGTTTTATCTTCCTGGCTTTGTTGTAGCCACTTACAAGCTGTGTGACCAAAGCTACCTAATCTACTTAAACTACTTGATCTCTGTTTCAGCTTGTCTCTCTGTAGAGTGGGCACAGTGGCAGTTCCTACCTTATCCAGGACTTGTGAGGATTAACTATGCTAATGCGTGTAAAGCACATGGGAAGAGCCAAATGAGTGCCAGTTCCTATTTTGACTCTGCCCAGAACAGCAGTGTCCCCTGGCTCTGGACCTAGCAACACATCAATGCCCAAAGATAAGATGTAACTTCAAGCTATATGGGGAAATTTAGGAATAGAACTTAAAGAAGCAGATTCCTAATCTCAGAGCTGAGCAATTTGAACAAGTCAAAGTATTTCTTTGGTCCTTATTTTTATTTTTATAATAAGAAGGGTCTAGATGAGACTGATCCTTCCCATCCTGGAATCTAAGGTGGTTAGGAGCCAGAAGCTATGCTGAATGTTTCAGATCTAAAGAAAAGCATACAAACATTAGCAGCAATATACCTAATCATGCTTTTAGAGAGAATTATATTAACTCCATGTAGAAACACCATTTACTCAATAGTGACTAGCAATTTTGATTGGCAGTTAATTATGTCTTACCAGAATTTTTTTTAAAAAATGTAAAGCTAAACCACCTTTTTACTTGAAAGTGTTATTTCCCAAACAGGTAATTTTTTCCCCAAAATTTGTGATCCACAGAGAAGAAGATATTAAAAGGGGTCATTGATGGAACAACTGAGGATTGCAGGGGACAAGATGATCTCTAAAGTCCTTTTCAGCTCTAACACTCAGGGGATTACTGAAAATTTCTCTAAGGCAATCAACTATAACAATTTATTTCACATTTAATTTTACTCTGGGGCCTCAAGGGGAAATTGTCTTGCTCTAAAGTTTCAGGGAAAAAAAATTAAAGATCCAAATGAGGGTTCTAAATGGAGGCAGCATTTAAAAACTGGAAATGCCAAAACAGGAGATGAAAATTATTTTCATTTTGAAGAAGAAAATGACACCAACAATAAAAAAAATGGCCAAAGGATCTGAAGTAGAAATGGAATTGGCCCGATAGCCCATGGGAACAATAATAGGCACCTCTCTTCCATTCTGAGTAAATTTGGATTTCCTGTGTACTCCCAGAGGGCTATGAATGATGGGTGGGCTGGCTCAGGTATGGTCAGCCTGTAGAAAATCAGAAACAAGTTTTCTCTGTTCTCAGAAAACACTCACTTTGTTGGGGATTCAGGGCAGATGTGGAAGCTATTCTCATTGAAATCACACTGGGATGCAAACCTGCCACAGCCCCTGGAAGCAGGAGGATGAGTAGGAATAGAGAAGCAAGCAGAAGAAACTCTTGCATTCTTTGGAGAACCTGGGGCTGGTGAAAAGAGCACAGCAATAAAATGCACCTGTAAAGTGCTGTGAAAGCAAAGGACTAAACAATGTGAGCTATTTTAGATGAGCCTTATGATAAACCTGTATGTTGGATGTTATTATTAGTCCCATCTTGCAGCCCTGTGGAACTGAACAAGGACCACCCAATGAGAAGAAGCAGAGGATATCTCTTTGGAGCTTCCTATGTTGAAGATGTCAGCTGCCAGCCCATGAATTTGTAGGAGACTCAAGGGCAAAGAGT
>NW_026008381.1:0-3667 GCF_001458135.2 Marmota marmota marmota | reverse complement strand
CTAACCTTAACCCTAATACAAACCCTAATCCTAACAGTAACACTAACCGTAACCCTTACCCTTACACTAACGGTAAACCTAACACTATACCTAACACTAACCATAACCCTATCACTAAAACTAACCCTAACATGAAACTTAACTTTATCAGTATCACTACAACTAACACTAGCAGGAACCCTAACCCTAATCCTAACACTAACCCTAACCCTATTACTAACTCTAATCCTAACCCTAAACCTAACCCTAAAACTAACCCTAACATGAAACCCAATCAGAACTCTAACTGTAACCCTATCACTTACCTAACCCTAACACTAAATCTACACTAACCCTAATCCTATGACTAAACCTAAACCTGAACCTATGAAAAAACCAACTCTAACACTAATCCTAACCCTAACAATAACCCTGACTCTAAACCAAATAATAACCCTAAACCTAACATTAAACGCAAAACCTACCCCTAAACCTAACACTAAACCTAAACATAACCCTAACACTAAACCTAGCCCTAACCCTAACCATAACACTCACCCTAACATGAACACAAACCATAACCCTAAACCTAAACGTAACTCTCACCCTAACCCTAACGCAAACCATAATCACAACCATAACACTTACCCTTAAATAATCCTAATCCTAACCTAACCCTAAAACTAACCTAACCCTAACCCTAACACTAACCCTAATACTAACCATTACTCTATCACTAACTGTAAGCCTAAACCTATCCCTAAACCTAATACTAACGATAATCCTAATCCTAACCATAAACCTAACCATAAATGAAACACTAAGTGTAACCTGAACCATAACACTAACCCAAACCCTAAACCTAACACTAAACTAACCATAATCTGAACTGAAATTTTAACCCTGAACCTCACCCTAAAACAAACCTTATTTCTAACCCTAACACTAACCCTAACCCTAACTATTTTTAAACCTAAAACTAAACCTAACCCTAAACCTAAGACTAACACTAACACTAAACCTAAACCTAATGCTAACACTTTCACTAACCCTAAACATAAACCTAATATTAATTTTAACACTTAACATAACCCTAACCTTAACTCTAACCATGACACTAACCCTAACCCTGAACCTATCCCTAACATTAACCCTATCCCTAATCCTAACCCTAACACTAACCCTAAACCTAATGCCAAAACTAACTCTAACCCTAATACTAACCATTACCCTAAACCTACCCTGAAACCTAACACAAAACATAACCCTAACCCTAACACTAATCTAACACAAACCCTAACCCTAACACTAACCCTAACCCTAAACTTAACCCTATCCATAACAATAACCCTAACCCTAACAAAATCCCTCATGCAAACCATAACAGTAACCCTAACCCTAAACCTTACACTAACCCTAACCCTAACAATAAACCTAAAACTATCCCTAACCTAAATCTAATGATAATATTAACAATAAACTTTACCCTAAACCTAAACCTATATCTAACCCTAACACAAACCTTAACACTAACACTAACCCAAACCTAACCAAACACCAACACTAACCCTAATCTGAATCCAAACCATAAGAGTAACCCTAACCCTAATCCTAACTGTCACCCTAACACAAACCCTAACACTAACCCTAAACTTAACCATAACCTTACCCCTAAACCTAAAACACTAACTCTATCCATAACCATAATCCTAACCCTAATACTTAACCTAACACTAACCTTAACCCAATTCCTAACACTAACACTAACGCTAACACTAATCCTAACCCTAACCCGAACACTAACCCTAATTCCAACCCTAACCCTAACCCTATCCCTAAACATAAGCCTAACACTAACCCTAAACCTATCCCTAACCCTAACACTTTCCATAACCCTAAGCCTAACTCTAACCCAAACACTAAAACTATCCCAACCCTAACACTCACCCTAACCCTAACACTCACCATAATCCTAAACCTAACACTGACCCTAACGCTAAAACTAACACTAACCCTAATTCTATCCTTAACCCTAATACTAACCCTAAACCTAACCCTCAACCTGACTCAAATTCTAACCCTAATTTTAACCCTAATCCTAACACTAACACTAATGTTAACCCTAATCCTAAACCTAATTCAAAATCTAACCATTACCTTATCACAAACCCTAACACTAAGCCTAAAACTAACCCTAACCTAACTCTAAAATTGACCCTAACACAAACCCTAACAAAAACCCTAACACTAAACCTCACCTTAAACCCAAACATAACCCTAACCCTAAACCTTACCCTAACCCTAAACTTAAACCGAGGAGTAAACTTAACCCTAACCCTAACTATAACCATATAACCAAACCTAAACCTAACCCTAACCCTATCACTAACCCTAACCCTTACACAAACCTAATCTTTACCATAACACTAATTGTAACCGTAAACTTAACTTTAACCCTAACCCTAATCCTAAATCAACACTACCCCGAAAACTAAACCTAACCCAAATGCTAATACTAACCCTAAACCTCAACCTATCCCTAACCCTAATCCTAGCACTAAAACTAAACCTGACACTACCCCTAACAAAAGCATTAATCCTAACCCTAAACCTGACCCTAACCCAAAACTAAACATAACACTAATCCTAAACTCACCTAACACGAACCCTAACCCTAACCTTAACCATAACTTTGACATGAACCTTAACCCTAACCCTAAACTTAACCCTAACTTGAATCCTAACCATAATCATAACCATAATTCTAAACCTAACTCTCACCCTAACAAAAAACTTAACACTAAACATAGCAATAACCCTATCCCTAACACTACATCTATGAGTAACCGTAACCCTAACCCTCACACTTACCCTAAACTTAACCCTCATCCTCACCCTAACCCTAACCCTAAACCTTACCCTAACCATAATATTAACCCTAACACTAAACTTAACCCTTTCCATAACACCAACACTAACACTAACACTAATCCTAACCCAAACACAAACACAAACTCTAACCGAACCTTAACCCTATCACTAACACTAAACTTGGACATAACCCTAAACCTATCATTAACCCTAACCGTTACCCTAATACTAACACTAACACAAACCTAAAATTAATACAACCCTAACCCTAAAATTTAATGTAACCTTGCTATTAACCCTAAAACTAACCCTCATCCTAACACTAACTGAATCCCTAATCATAAACCTAAAACTATCCCTAAAACTTACACTAACCCTAACTGTAACATTAGCCCTGAACCTCAGCCTAAAACTAACCCTAAATCTATCCCTAACCCTAACACTATCCATAAACCTAACCCTAACATTAACTCAAACACTAAAACTAACCCTAACCCTAAACCTAATCCTAACACTCACCCTATCTCTAACCCTAACATGAAACCTAACCTTAACCCTAAAAATATTCCTAAAACTAACACTAATCCTAAACCTATCCCTTACCATAACTCTAACCCTAACCCTAACCCTAACCCAAACACTAACCTAATACTAACACTAACCTTAACCATAACACTTACCCTAACACTAAACCTAACCCTAATCTTAACTGTAACCATAAACCTAATACTAACCCTTAGCCAAACACAAACCCTAACACTAAGCCTAATACTAACCCTAAACTAATCCTAAAAGGAACCTCAACCTAACCCTATGT
>NW_026008380.1:24269-60047 GCF_001458135.2 Marmota marmota marmota | reverse complement strand
GGGGCATGCTGTGGACACCCTACCCGCCTGGACCCTCTCCGGGCCTGGAGCCACCGCTCGCAGGAGACCCGGGCCTGGGGTCGCCAACACCGGGCCTTAGTAGCTCCCTCCTTGCGGACCCGGGCCTGAGTAGCCAAAGAAGGGGTGCAGGCCGACTTGGCGGGGATTGCGAATCTCGGTGGCGGAGAGAGGAAGGAAGAGGCAGCGGGGTGCCCGGGAGGCTGGCAGCTTTGAAGCCGCCCTTGCTGGCCCCAGGCCTTGCTGGCTTTCTCCAGCCCCCTCCTTGTCGCCCGGGGATGTGGAGAGCAGCTGGCGCTGCCTGCTCGCGCTTCAGGCGCAGCGCGGGTCCGGCCACCTGGCGCCCCCTCCCGACCCCTGCCCAGGCAGCTCTCCCCGCTGGGGCCCCGCACTCCCTGCCTCCTCAGCTGAGGCCAACCTGGCAGGGAGCCTCCACCAGGAGGTCATTGTCTGCGCCGCACAGGCAGGAAGCAGGCCCCCCAGGGAGCTCTGCGGCCATCCAAGCAGTGTGCCCCACCCCCGGCACACTCACCTTCCGCACCCGACCAGCTTCCTACATGGAGTCCCCAGGCTGCTTACATTTGTGATGAGATTTGGATGTATAGGTACACACGCACTTCTTCTCCTTGCTTTGCTTTCTATTTACATATGGTCCCCGCTCCAGGGGCCCCTGGAGAGCAGAGGCCCTGGGGAGAGGCAGTGCACGGGCTGAGCCCCTCCCCTGCCCTTTTCCCCTAACAGGCCGCCCTCTCCTGGCCTGGCCTGCTGCTTTGTCCCAATTCCAGCCCCTCCCATGGGTGCTTAGCCGCCTGGACACACTGAGAGATGTCTGAGGAACAGGATGAGAGTGGCTATATGCCTCTGGAGCCTTAAAGTCCTGAGGCCCTTGTTCTCTCCCACCTCCCTTGATGACCTCTGGCCGCAGCTCAGTTCTGCTCTGAAAAGTTCATTTCCTGAAGGCCTGGCAGGAAGGCGCTGGCCCCCCCTCCCCTCTCTTCCTGCCAGCCTTGCTCTTGGCTGGAGTGGTTGAGACTGAATCTGGCAACTCCGGTGATATACTAGCCACCTCCCTCCTCCTAAAGTCCCAGGAAAGCCAGTGGCAGCAGGCCTGAAGAGATGCTCCCTGTCATCTTAGAAGAAAACCAACTCAGTTCAACTTTCAGCAGCGGGACTGCACCTCTATTACGCTTTGGGAGAAGTTGGTCTTACTTCTGCTCCTTGTTCTGTTTCCCAATTCGGAATAGCCTTTTCTGTCCCACAGAGGTGGGGGTACCAAGGGTGATCTGATCAAGAGAAGGAAACCAGAAGAGAGACTCCCAGAACAGAAGAGGGAAGAAGGGTCGATGTTTGTCCTTTTGCTGAATAGAAGGGCACCCACAGCTTTAAGTAATATTTGATTTCTTTTCTCTTTTCCTGGCTCATTGCTCACTCCTTCTAGAGTCACTTAAGAAGAAGATATTGGAATTGGAACTACTGGATGCAAAAAGAGTTTTCTTTAAATCGGGCAGTTGATTTTGGGTTAAACTTGCAGATTTTTTTTTTTTTTTTTGTAAAGATGCAAAGCTTGCTTACCTATAACCTGGTAATGTGTTTTCAGATCTCCTTATTTTAGAAGGCAAGCCCACAGAAAGGAAAGGTAGGACAGTTTGCAGTGAACAGATGGGTGGGTGTTTCAGCGTTGCTTGAACCAAATTCTAAAACCACTCTGTGGGTCTCAGAGAAAGACTCAAGAATTGGTCTTTAGCCTTTCACTAAATGAGCCTTGAAATGATTTTAAATGAACATGTGTGTATATGTAGCTGACAATTAAAGCAAATCGAGGAAGGAAGATAGCTAGGTGGGAGAAGACTAGTGAAGGCATTTTGAGAAGTGTTGTATATACCAGCCACACAATCTTTCTGCAGAACCTTGGCATGGGAAGCCCCCTGATTCTTCCCATGGAGTTGTACATTTTCTAAAAGCAGCCACAACCTTTGTCTCTCACCATTTTGCCTTTTATTCAGTTTACTGGAGTGCATAGGGTGGAGATGTGGCCACTTATTCAAGGGAGGAATTAAGAGAGTAGATAATTTGAATAATAGGTGAGGGATTTATTGCTTTTCAAGAACTGCCCCCCTTCTCACAAGCAATATTCAAAAGTGTGTGCTTAAGTGTGGACAGCTCTGCACCAAGTGTTTGAAATGGCAAGGTCTTCACCTTTAAAGATGCTTGAAGGTGCTTCTTAAGGAACAGTGGTGCCTTTTACATTTTATTTTATTTTATTTTGCCTCCACTGCTGTGTGTCAGGGCTAACGTGGAGGCATTGTGGACTTCCCCAGCTCCGTGCATTCTGCAGTGGAAGTCGCTTGACCGTAATTCGTAATTGATCTTGGGAATATGAAAGCCCATAGCAGGAAGGAAAGACAGAAATGTAACAATTTTGAATGGATGCTCAGAGAGTGTGATTTGAAAGCATAGGCATTGCTGCTTTGAAAATCAAACAGGCTTCAGGGGGGGCTCACTTCCCACTTGGGGGACACAGCCTCCCTCTGGAGTGGGTGGTCATTTGTCCCCCCAGGATGTTTGTCCTTCTTTGGAAAACCCAGATTTACTGGAGGGAGGATTCCCAACAAATAGAGAAGGGGGCTGGGGTGGTAGGGCAGGGAGTGAGCAGCCTCATTGGTTTTCCAAAGCCTTGGGATTTTGTTTAAAAAAAAAAAAAAAAGAGAAAAAGAAAAAAAAAAAAACCAACAAATCCATGAATGTTACAAAAGTCGCATTTTCTGACTGATTTTCCTACACCCCTTTCCCCTTTTTGAGTCCTGGTGGTGTGGCGTGGTAGTTGCAATGATTTGTTCCCTTTGATAATTTTGGCCTCATTCTCCAGGCTGTTCCTATCTCACTCGCTGATGTTATTTCGGCTGATGATATCAGATGGTTTGGTAACAATTACTTCGCAGTTCCCTCTGTCACTCAACACTAAGGAGCCCTGTCTCCCTTTATCATACAGCTGGCTGCTGCTGGCTTCCTCAGATCCACGCAACAGCTTCTCTCATTTCTATGGAAAAGGAATACGTCTTTTTTCCCAGCCTCAGTTTAAAACTTTTGAATAATTTGTACTGCTGTCAGTTTTTCTCCATCTAGCAACTGCCTATTAATTACAGTTCTTAATAAGCACTCAGGCTGTGTCCACATACCCCCACCCCAACATCCAAAACTACCCCCAGTGACTTTTCTCTCCTTCCCTCCCCTTCTTTGTCTTCTTCTGCCAGCCCCGAGCTCCTCCAAAGTCCATTTTATAAATTTGGTAGTCTAGGGACCTGGGAACAGTGTAGCTCGCCATTGCTAGTGTTTCCATGGAAATAATTGAGATGTAATAAATAGAGGCATTCTGAGGTTACAGGTTTCTTGATTCATCTGAGACCACATACAAGTGTAAATTGTCGACATTTGTTTGGCTAAATGTACATGATCTTGCAGGAAGGGCAAAACAAATCCTTTGTATGTTCCATAGCTTTCTATGTGGATTGGGGTAACTGATATTTAATCCTAATATTTAATCCCCCCAATTAAGTTACCTATTCTTAGCTTTGGAAGGACCTGTTTCATTCTAGAAAACATTCTTTATGTCTAGTAATTGCTGTTTAGATTCTTACACCTGTTTCCTTGCAAAAACTTAATAAGCAATAAAATAAGATTACTATGTGCCTCTGGCAGGAGAATCCTGCTAAATATTTAACCATAAGGTGCTGAGTGTGCATTAATAATGAAAGGTGCAAAATGCTGGTGACTTAACAGTCATAAAGTAATTCCACAGAACCCGCCAGCCCTGGCAAATGTGGCCTGCTACAGCTCGTTCACAGAGGAGGAGGAGGGGGAACCATGCAAGGAGGAAACTGGAGCTAGGCATTTTGGAGTACAGCTCTCCTGGCTGGAGTCAGAAGGCTGGGGATCTGGTTCAATCTAATACAAAGTTGCAATAATTGCTATATCGGTAGCCAACTCTTAAGCTGGTGGCAGTGGAAATCTTCCCCTGATGTAGGATTTAATAGTCTGGCAATTAGATGCATTGATTTCTCTTAACTGTTCATTTGGATGTGTAAATGAAAGGAACTCACCACGGAGGCCAGTGTGCAGACTTGCTGCCTGGCTCTGGAAAAGACTCATTTAGGTGGCAGTGTTGGGAGAGTGTGTTTTCAAGGCAGCGTTAGGACCAGCTCCCTCTTCTTTTAACATTTCTCCCCATTTTAGCAATGAAATGAAGGGAGCCTGTTGTTCAAACACTGTTTAAAAAGACACAACAGTGTCTACTTCTGTCTGAAAAAGTAAAAGCAACCATTGCTGCCTCTGGTGCTTTGAGAGTAACATCTTTGTCTCAGGGTGACTCGACTTGGTTGCATACTTTTGGCATGTGGTCTGTTGGATATCAGAGGGACAAAACACTTTGTCTGGGCTCTTCAGCAGAGTGTTTTTCTCTCTTCCTCTCCTCCTTCACAACATTCTAGGACTTGGAGCTACCTGTACCAGGAGCTCTGTCAAGCCCTGAGTGGGGGTGACCTCCTTTGGGTGTTAAGGCCATCATCTTGGACCTTTTGGAAGGCTGGTGGCTGGATACATCAATGGTTCAGAAAGTGTGTAGATTATAAACTCTCTTGAACATTAGTTCCCCCTTATTTCTTGCTCCGGGACCTGCAGTTTTCCTTAAGTGTCACTAACTTATGGCATGCAGGCATCTTAACTGTTTCGAGGTAATCTAGTGGTGGATGGCTAGGTTTCCTGATGGCCCCATCCATTTTGCAAGGTGGGTGGGTGGCTTTAGGTGCTTGCTTTTCCTGAACCCTGGCTGAAGTAAAGTCCAGACTTGTCTATGCATGGTACACTGATGTTTGCAAAGAGTATTATCTTTATTTCTTGAAAATATTTGTATAGATATCAGGGTTTCTTCCTATCTGAGTGAGTGTCTAGGGTAATTGAAAGAGAAGAGTACCTTGGAAACTCTTAGTGCCTGGTTATAATAGGTAACCTCAATAGGTGTGGTTGGGCCAATTTGTCAATTTCTGCAAATTCCCATTGGCTTGCAAGGGCGTTTTGTGTGTAGATATATTAGTCTATAATCTGAGTAGTTTTGCACCCAAAATGGACTAGTGAAACCTGGATTGGTTATATATCCCACTTGAAGTTTTCAGCACTGGCTGTCAGTTCCCTTAGCCTGCTGTGGGTGCCAGGCAGGGTGAAGTGAGTGGGGGAGATGAAGATGGAAACTTTGATTCATAGTGTACCTGCCAGGATGGGGTGGCAGCCAGCGACTGGGGTTGTACACTCAGTAAATAAAAATACTTTACTGCTTTTAAGGATCACCAATTAGCTGATTGCTCTGCATGGCTGTCTTTAAGAAGAGCGCTGTTTTACCTATCTTCTTGTACAAAGGTGTGATTTTTAATGTCTTGTGAAAAGGATTCTCTTTGTCTTGATTGATGTCAGGAATAAAAGCATGATGGTAATATCCCTTTGAAAGCTATTGTAGTGTCAGCCCTGCCTGACAGCGGGAGGGCCTCCCAGCGTTATAGATTAGTGCTGTGAAAACACTGACATTTTCTTTGTTACTTGCTGTTCTACTTGCAAAGTCAATTACACAATGTCGGAGCTCAGTTACCCAGTTGAGTTTGGAAGTAGCAGAGTCTTTCATTGTCTTCTTAAAGATATAATTTCGTATTGTTATTGTTGTTTTGTTTTCTCCCGTTCCTTTTGAACCTGCCTCCCTCCCTGGTTACCTCCCCTTCATGTGCTAACCGCACCCCCCCCCACGCCCCCCCAGAGTCTGAACATGTGAGCAAGGCAAACACTCTGGTTTCAATTGTGACCATCCAAATTCAAAGACTGCTACATCATTATCTCTGAATTCTTCTGCTCATTCACATCTCAGTGGCTTCCTATTGATTTAGTGACCACACCCATCCAATGAGATTATAGTGTTGTTAATCTCTTATCAAGTGGGTTGTTCTCTGGATTGGGGGTCACTAAGGTTGGCAAATTCAGAGCTTGCTTTTTAAAATTTTTTTCCTCCTCCCACTTCCTAGAGCCTGCAATTCGAGCTGAACCAGGTTCCCTGGTTGATGGGACCCTGGCAAACAGTTTCTTTCTTTCTTTTTTTTTTTTTATTATAGCAGATGTAGCATTCAGCTAGAGCTGTTGAGTTTGGGATTTAGGATCCTGGATGGCCTTTTGTCACGGGTGGAAGGGGTCTCATAGGAGAAGCATGCAGTCCATTCTCCCACTGCAGATGACAAATCAGGTTATAAGGTGTTGTTCTGAGGGGATTCCAGTCTGCCTTTTTGGGCACACTTGGGCTTGGGAAGGATTTACATCCCTGTGTGAAATCTTGCTACTGAATGGAAGGAAGCCTCGACATGTCTAAAGCTGAAAATGGTTCCAGAGGGTGTTTTTATTTACCTGCCATCTTCACCATCCCTCCCTTCTCCAGAAAATCTGATAATCCTGAGTTCCCTAACCTGGTCACAGAAGAGGCAGTCACCTGGAGCAGGGGCTCGCAGAACCATCTCTCTCGCCCCACAGAACAGGGTGTAGGAGATATGCTGGCGCTGCCCGCCACCACCGCAGACTGCAGATGACTGGCTCCATCAGGAAACTCCATCCAAGGACACTAATTGTGGGCCCCCAAAGTTATTATTATGAACCACCAGGCCTGTGTTCGCCAGCAATTTGTCAGGACTAATTTTGTTTTTCTCCAATAATTGAAAATTAATGTCTTGAAGTGAAAGCAAATGTTCATGTCATCTTCTGAATTGGGATATAAAATGGGGCTCTGTGGATGTGCTCACTAATCTAACAGCAATTTCCCTCTCTTCCATAATGGGGGTTGCTTAGCCTATGTCACCTAAGGCCAGGGATTTGGAGCTGAGTGAAGGGGGCCTGGGTGGCACTCCTTGTGCTCCTTGGGGGTTTGTTTGGGAGGGAGACTTCGCCAATAAAAATCTTTTTGTTTGAGCTCTGAAACTTGGAGAGTTCATTTTTGAGGATGTTCAGTCGCTGGAGACATATTTGCTGAGATAATTCAAAGCATTGTGCTGGGATAGGTAAGGGGAGCCCTGGCAGGGGGAGAGTGGCTTCCTACAGATGTGTTGGTCCCCAACTGTCATGTCCTTTCGCTGTTGCATGCTGAAGCTGCTTAAAGTCACACATTCCTGGGCCTGGATCCCAGAGACCTATGCTCACCTGGCTGACCTGAGCAGGGGCTCAGAACTCTGCGTCCCTCCTTTTTTAAAAATGGGGGTAAAATATGCATAATATAAAATTTACATCTCAACCATTTTTAAGTAGTATTTAAATACCCAACATTGCAGCTGACACCACCCCCAAGTAGTGATGCTTGGGGGAAGGCCATCAGTTCAAACTTCAGTCTTCCAGGGCAGATGTGAAAAAACTGGCTCAGAAGATGATGTGGGGTCTCAAAAGCTCATGGTTCTTTTTCTTAGTCCAGATTGAGAGGTGAGTCAGGTCTGCCTGCCACTAAGAGAGAGCAGGAGCCCAGCCCCATCAGGGGCTTTCTAGTGATCTGGTGACCATTCCCAGGATTAGAACATTTGCCCTCTCTTTGGGGGTGCCATTCTTCTGGAGATTAAGCCTGGCTGGGTGTGAGCTCCCCATAGGCCAGATCTCGAGTGGCTCCCGAACTTGCCTGCCAGGGCCCAGGCAGCATCGGCTCACCCAGCCCAGTGCACTTGGGGTAAGTTTGTCTCTGATGGGAAGAAGGGAGGAGCAGCTGTTGAAGGGAGGAGCAGCTGTTACAGGACGGCCACCTGGCTGCCTTGATTTGTGGTGTCCTTGAAGCCCCATGTTGGGCCTGTAGGTCTGGGCTTTGCCTCAGCGTTTGGTCTCCTCCTCAAAAGTGCTGGGAAACATTTTCCTTCCCTGATTTCCCTGTAATTGAGATTTGCCCTTTCGCCACCTGGGCATGAATTATTTTGTGCAGTGTTGTCATTCCCTGTCCTGCTGTGAGGTTTATCTCTTCTGTTGATCCTAATTAAATAAAACATACTGTTCACCTAACTCCTGTTGCACCAAATTTTACCTGCCTGAAGGCAGAGTGATGGCCTTCTGGGCCTGGTCAGGGAGCAAGGCATTCCTAAAGATAGCAGGGGTGGGGAGTGGTGGGGTGGTGGTGGTGGTGGTGGTGGCAGGTGAGGAGCTGTGTCCCTTGGCCTAGGTGCGGTGGGACTATGGAGCACCGGCAGCATACAGTGTGTTTCTGTTTCCTGAACAAGAGGTTTGGTTTTGTCCTTAGCCCCCATGGGGCTATAGGTTTGAATTTGGGGAGACGGGAGACAATCACCAACTCCAGGGACTCCCCAGGGAGAGGACAAGGGAGGAGAGCAGGCTGGCAGGCTGGTGGCGGGAAGATGGAAAAAAGGGACAGTTTCCAGTCACCTGAGGTGGAGGCTGCAGAGAGCACTGGGTTCTCTGGGGATCCGCGAGCAGTACACCTGTTCTTGGTGTCCCAAGAGAGCATCTGCAGATGCCCTGTGTCCCCCAGAGGAACAGTTGTCAGCCAGGCCATGGGCATGTACATTGGGAAGATTCAGGCCTTTACTGTTGTTGCCTTTGAATCTCTCAGAATCCCGAAAACCATGGAAAAGGGATCCTGGAGTTCCTTCATTCAGACGTGTGTGTGTGTGTGTGTGTGTGTGCCTGGACCTGCACACTGCTGTTCTCAGGGAGCTCTCTCTCTCTGTGCCACATCCATGCATCTTTAATTTCACACATCCATCTGCAAGCTGGCTCCCACAATTTAGGTGCGGGGTACTCGTTCCACCTGTTGGAGCCACAGAGAACCACTCAGGTTCCCAGTCCCCAGAGCAACCCTGTGGAGAGCTGGTCGGGCTGGTCCTGCCTTCCTCATGGGGGAGCACCTTGCCTGGCACAGGGCAGCCTGGTGGGCCTCCGGGACCTCATGCTCCATCACAGATGAGGACCCAAGCTGGGATTCTGGACTATTGTGTTTAAAAATAAAAGGATTTCTGAACTGAGTGAGTGAAGGTGTAAACTGTTGAGGGAATGAACCAGTGAGCAAGCGAGTAAGTGAATGAATGATCAGGTCGTGGCTAATGAATTCCTAAGAGAAACAGCGAGTGCGTGAGCTCCCAGGCAGGACTTGGGCTCCCGTGGGTGTTACTCTCTCTGGTCTCTCCTGCCCTCCTGGTCTCCCTCCACCTTTTTTCCTGCTCAGGAGGTGAGGCTGCCAGCCCTCGTGCCCCGGAGCTGGGGGTGGCTCGTGCCATCCTCTTCCTTCTCAGGTGCTCCATGCGGTGAGATGGTAGTTGCTGCTCACGGGGGGCCTGTGCCCTGTATGGTCCTAGGCTTGAAAAATAGTCTTTTAAAAATGATAAAAGCAATATGAGATTTTTATATTGATTTGAAATAAAACAGAATGTTTGACTCAATAAATTCCCGTCCTGCTGCTTATGGTCATCCTGCCACAGAGATTCAGGGGTCAGACAGGACATCCTTAACTGGCTTGGTGCTGGCCAGTGCTGGGCAGTTCAGCTACCATTGAGTGGCCTTCAGGACCCTCCTCATCTTTCAGGGAGAGTTTGCCCAGGATTAACACTAAGAGTGAGGGGTAGGGTAGGGAGAAGGAAGCGGGAGGGAGGAAATGGGCAGTGCTCGCAGGGAAACCTGCTGCCCAGAGTAGGAAACCAAGGCCCACTCTGAGCTGGCAGAGTGGTGCATGCTTGTGATCCCAGCAAGTGATCTCAGGAGTCTGAGGCAGGAGGATTGCAGATTTGAGGCCAGCCTTGGCATTTTAATGATGCCCTTAACAATTTAGCCAGATCCTATCTAAAAATAAAAAAATAAAAAGGGCTGGGGATGTAGCTAGGTGGAAAAGCACCTCTGCATTCAATAATCTCCAGTTCTGTAAAAACAAAGGAACAACCCTATCTCCAAGGTGAGGCTCAAAATGCTTTATTTTTCTTGTGGGGGATGGGTGTGGGTTGGAGGCAATGTGTTCCATGATCTGGGGCAAGATAGTGTCCTCTTTCAATCTTAGTTTCCCTGTCTATGCAATGGGATGGAACCAGTTGGATCAGCTGCATGTCTTATGTGCTATAGGATTTTAACTCCTGGAACGCAAGAAGCGGCAAACACACAAAACTTGGGTTTTAAAATAATGCAGGCTAAGCTGGGTGCGGTGGTGCAGGCCTGTAATCTCAGCAACTCGGGAGGCTGAGGTGGGAGGATGGCAAGTTCAAAGCCAGCCTCAGCAACGGCGAGGCACTAAACAACTCAGTGAGGCCCTGTCTCTAAATAAAATATAAAATGGGGCTGGGGATGTGACTCAGAGGTTCAGTGCCCCGGAGTTTAATCCCCAGTACCAAAAAAAAAAAAAAAAGTTTCTTGTCCAAGTCCTGGGGCCACAGTGGATACATCTGAGTTGGCTGCTCTAGGGCATCTGCTGCAGGGCAGATGGGTCCTTTTTAGCCCTTTATAAGGTTTAGGGTGAGCAACAGATTGGGAGAGACTTGACGGTGATGTTTCCAGGTGTCTGAGAGGGAGAGCTGGTGGTGATGGGCATCTTTGGTCCCAGCTGGGGGTGTCACAGGCTCTTTGGCTCCAGGTGTTTTGCAAAGCATTGCTGGTCATCTGGGTGCTGCTGTAATCCAGTGGTGACCAGGCCAGACACATATCCATCCAGAGTCACCAGCCCTGATCCCAGGGAAGGACACATGGAGGGATAGTCAGGACCTGGCTCTTTGGGCACCATGGGGCTCTGTCTTACTCTCGTTCCCTGTTCCTCCACGAGATTCTCACAGCAGCTTTCTGATTTACTTATCTCCATTTCACAGGTGCGCAGACTGAGGCACAGAAGTCCCTTGCCCAAGGTCATGCTGCTGGAAGGAGCCGAGCTGGGATTTGAGGGCAGGCCTTATCTAGGTCCAGAGCCTGAGTCAGTCACCACCACCTTTATTTATAACTACCTCTGCAGCTGTGAAGGACAGCAGAGGCCTGCCTCTGGTCTGGGTGAGACAGCCATGAATAAAGGCGCCCAGGGAGAGCCCTCCTTCCCACCTATCTGTCCATCCATGGAGTTCTGCCTTTAGGGCTGTCCATGTTCCAATCTGGGGGAAAAAAATCGACATCTTAAAAAAACAGTCCCGCTCCTTTCCCAGAGCACTAGTATCCTGGTTGCCCCCTTCCCCAGGGCATTTTCAGTGGTGCCTTTACACTAGACCTTGGTGTGTACACCTGTATGTGTCAGTTTAAACACAGATGGTGGCTTCACTGACTCTCATTCCATATTTTCATGTAGCAGAGATTTCAGTTTTGGTTGCACAATTAGCATCATTGTAGGCACTCAAAAAAAAAAATAATAATAATAACTTGACCTGGGCCCAGCATCTGGAGTCTTTGAGGAGGGGTTCCAGGTCAGTGTTTCTTTGAAAACTTCCTGGGAAACTTGAATGTGCAGCCAGGGTTAAGTATTGTTGGTGAAGGAGTTAGCACCACATGTGCGTCACACATCTCCACATTACAGCCAGAGTGGCTCTATGGAGAGGATGCACCAGAATTATTGATTGTTTTCATGGAGTTGGGGATCAGACCCAGGACCTTCAGTACCCTAGGCAAGAATTGGACCACTGAGCTACATTCTCAGCCCTCTAGAACTTACAGTCCTCTAGCAGTGGACATACAGTTGCTTTCTAGTGTTTTGCTGTTAGTGACAGTGCTGCAGCGAGCATCCTCAGGTATCCATTTTTTTGTTCTTGTTTGAGTATTTCTTAGGCTGCACTCCTAGAAGTAGAATTGTTGGGTCTAAGAGTATCACTCAAAAAATTTGATACTTTTTTTTTTTTTTTTTTTTGTACTAGGGGTTGAACTCAGGGGGTAGTTGACCACTGAGCCACATCCCCAGCCCTATTTTGTATTGTGTTTGGAGACAGGGTCTCATTGAGTTGCTTAGTGCCTCGAGTTGCTGAGACTGGCTTTGAGCTTGTGATCCTCCTGTCTTAGTCTTCTGAGCTGCCGGGATTACAGGCTTGCGCCACTGCACCCAGCAATTTGGTAGATGTTTCTGAGTCACCTGGTGCAAAGGCTGTGCCGGGGAACTCTTCAACAACAGGGCCCAGGTGCATGGCACGTTCCTCTGAACCCTTGCCCACCTAGGAGGTTTTCTTTCTTCTCTTTGTTTCTGTCATCCCCCCGCCCTTTTTTCTTTTTTGCCCATCAGGCAAGCAAGACATTGCACATTGTTTTTGTTTGTACTTCTTTTATTATTATTAGCAAAGTTGACCACTTTGGTTTCATTTCTTCTCCGGGCAGCTGGGCTGCACTGGGTGCAGGGCAGGCTGCACTGGGTGCAGGGCAGGCTGCACCCAGTAGGCATCTCTTTCCTTCGGTGAGTCCTTCAGTCCTTCCCCCGCCTCCCTTCCATACATCAATTTTTCCATCTAAATCCGGAGCATCTTACCAGCTGAGCTTAGCCTGGACTCCCAGGAAGATGCTTGAGAACCAAGAGGAAGCCATGTGTTCAGGGAGCCCATAGACTGGAAGGGTATGAGGCCTCAATCCCCAGACCAGACAGGGCAGTCCAGCATTGAGGTCCAGGCTTAGGGCTGGTGGGGGTGGGGTAGTTGGGGGAGATTCTTTTTGATAGGGGAAATCAGGCAAAGCATAGGGAATGGCATTTTGTTTGGACCCTGAAGGGTGAAATCAGACCACAAGGAGCAAATAACATCAGAAGAGCACCCTTGTGTACAGGTGCCGGCCTGTGTTCTTTACAGGCAGGGTCTCATTTAACATTGGCACTAATTGATGCTTAGGCAGGGGCCTCAGGCTTTCTTTTTCATGAGCAACAATGGATCTTGGAGAATCCTCAGCTGAGCATTCTTCTCATATGGATGGTCAGACTTGCCCAGAGAGATGCAAGTCAGGTGTCCAAGGTTATCCAAGGTTTTACAGTGACTTTGTGGCAGAACTGTGCCTAGGGGAGGGGCAAGATGTGCTGGGGGAGCGTGCTGCAGCCACTGACACAGGCTAGGAGCACTGATTGGCCCTCAGATTTGGGGCGGGGTTAAAGGAGGCAGGGACAGCAGCCTGGACCGTCTGAATGTATGGCAATAAAAATAAATGCACTTTCCAGGTCCTAGGGACTGTTCTGCGCACTCACTTCATTTATTTGTTAACATGCGCTTCCCAGTATCTATGAGTAAGGCCATGATTATCCCCGTTTTACAGATGAGGAAACTGAGGCACAGCTAGGACCAGATAGGATCTGAATATAGGCCTCTCTGACTCCAGAACCATGTTGTCCCTGTAGGGTGTCCAGGCGTGCATGGATGGGCTGGGCATCTGGGCATGGGGCCGTCCTGAGTGCATTTGCACATGTCCAAGAAATTAAAGATAGGTTAGCAGGCAGATGGTAGTCATCATTCTGGGTTTGCCATTTCAAATTCATGCACAGGCTCCTTCCTCAGAGTATCCTCTGAGGGATATTCTGAGTCCGGGCCAGGCCTTTTGCTGTTGTGCGGTCTCTCTACCTTGGGGAAGCAGACAGTCGGTGGGGTGGGGTATGTGGCAGTGAGACCCCAGTAAAGAGTAAACAGTTCCACCAAGAGGCAATTTCTTGCTGAGAGACTGCTCTGCTTATCTGACTTACACAGGGTCCTCGGGGAGGACATTGCAGAGGAGGTGACATGACAGCTGCTGCAGGATGAAGAGAGGTGGCTGCTGAGGAAGGTGTTTAGTCCCCTCTGGCTCTGAGTGCCTTCCCCAGGTTGCAAAGGAGGAAGAAGAAGAGGAGGCTGTGGCCCCTGCCTATAAGGACCTGAAAGGATGAAATCTGGGGAATCTTGGGCACGTATGTCTGGAAGGGCAGGGACGAGTGCTGACAGGCTCTTCCGAGATGATTGGAGCCCAGGTGAAGAAGATCCAGGGCAGGACAGTGGTAGAGACTGCCTGGCATGGGTGGCATTGTGGGGTGGCCCTCGGTGCATGCACATAGGGTCTGTCTGAAGAGTCCCCAGGGTAGGCCACCTGGACCTCAAGCTTTGACCCTCAAGGTCCCCAGAGGTTCTCATTGGTACCTCCGAGTACCAGGGAGTAGATTGTAGGATCATTTCTTGTTTGTCTAATGAGGAAAGGAGGGCCACAGAGGCCAGCAGCCTTGTCCTGCTGCACCTGCAGCAGGGCTTGTGACCATCTGTCAGTGGGATGTTCATTTCCTGGGTCTCCAGATCCCATGGAGAGGAGTTTACCAAGGCCTGCCTCCCCCTCACCCTGATGTTAGGGTTGGATGTGGAAAGGAGATGCTGGTGGGTGCCCTGTTACTCCCACCCAAGTCCCTGAGCCTGTTCTAGACTGAGCTAACCCCGTCCAACCAGGATCTAGCTAGGTCAGTAAGAAAACAGCTGCCCCAATGTGCCCATTGTATCCCCAAGTCCACTTTAATTGGGTCTCCAAACGGGCTTTATTCTGATTTTCTTTTCTGGCTCCAAATACCCATTGCTCAGGCTCTTCTAGGGGAATGGAGAGGGCTGTGGATTCCCAGGACTGAATTTGTTTCCCCACTTGGACTTGCTGGGCGAGTCTGAGCCTGTCCCAGAACTTCTCTGTGCCTCTTGTCTTGCTTTATTTTTCTTAGGAGAGTCCCAAGTCTGCTTCCGGGGAGGGAGGTTTGACTTGAGACGAAGGGGACAGGACACTTTTCTATAGTGCTTACTAAGGTGTACTCTGGGCCAGCTGCATGCCGAGTGCTTGATGAGCCATTTCTCATGAGTCCTATCAACAGCTCTGTGAGGTTGGTACCATTATGCTCACCTGTCTGCAGTTGAGGCGGCTTTGAGGGACAGCCGGGGATCCAAGGTCATATAGGTACATCATAGTGGCCTGATGCCACCCACCATGCCTACCTGAGTCACTCCCAGGACAGCTTCTACATACCTGGTGAACCACTGACATTGTGGTCCCCCTCCCCCAGGAGCTTGTCTCCGGGACAGATGGGCAAACAGTTATGAACTCTGAGGCTGGAGACACTGTGTTCCCCCTGAGGACCCAGCTGTGGCCAGCTCCACCCTACCCCGTACTCTGGGCCTGGCAAGCTGCTGAGGTTCAAGTGGGGGAGAATCAGCTTGGACTGGTCAGGGGTGGGAGGACGAGGCCAGGTCCTGGGACATTTGAGTGGGTGCTGGGCTGGGCTTTACCTGCTTCTTGGTTTCTTGGCTACTGCAACATAGCAGTGTCCATTGCTGGGCCCAGCTGGGCCAGCAACTCTGTTCTGCCATGTAGGAGGTGCTTACCTCTTTTAGGGACTTGGGGTGGACAGTCCTCTCTTTAATTCTGTCCCCTCCTATCCCATCCCCCAGGCCTCAGGAGCTCCACTGGCTCAACTTGGAAACTTGGATGTGCTTGTTGGGGGTGTGTGGCCTTGCTGAGGGACTCAAATCAGGGCCCTGCCCTTGGGCCTCTTTCTGCCTCCATCCAAACTGCCCTCTGGCCCCGGGCCTGGCCTGTAAGTCTGCATCATCTTCACTGTGACATCTCTGCAGAACGGGTGGGTGTGTGCCCCCTCCCGAGCCTGCTTTCTCAGGCTGCCCTTCGTGGGGCACCCGTGCTGGCTGAGGGGCTCTGAGTTCCAGCCCTTCTCCCTCCTGAAGTCTAGCTCCTCGGCCACTGAACTGTGCCTCTGCATTCTCTGCCCTCCGCCCGCTCCTTTGCTGGCTTCCTGGAACCCAGGGACCCTTGGGGTTTCTGGACCATATCGAGTTGCCTGGGTGTTGTTTCTTTTTGGGGGGCCATGCTGGGTGGAGGAGCTGGGAGTTGGGAGACAGGCTGATGACTGAGTCAGGGCCAGCCAGGGGTGGAGGCTGACCACCAGCCCATGTCTCCCTGGATCAAACTGTGATCCCCAGTCCCTTCCTCTGGCTTCCCCTCCAGCTGGGGAGCAGCCCTCTTTGGCATTTCCTGTCTGTCTCCCTTTCATTTTGCACCCAGGCTCCCCAGGGGTTCCTCTGGGGGGGACAAGAGCCTACTCTAAACTTTCTCCCTGGTGACAGGACCTGTCTTGGCCTGGCATGGCTGTGGTCCCACTGAGCCTGGGGTTTGGCTGGACCTTGTCTCCCTACATTTTTCAGCACCCATCTTCTGGCTGGGCAGTGGGGTCCTAGCCGGGCCTCAGCCGGGCCCCCCTCCAGGTCTGAGCCAGAGAGCCACGGTCTGAGATGCTCCTCAGAGACCCTTGGGCTGAGGCCAGTCATGCATGTGGGCTCCGGAAGAGGCTGAAGGGTTGAGGATGAGGAGAGGCAAGCACTGGCCTTCTGGGGCAGGAGCCAGGACCAAGGCCTCTCGGGACTTAATTCTGAGGCAGTTTTGAGGACCTCCAAAGCCACAGCACCTCGCTGCTCTCCCCGCCCCCCAGGCCCACCCCACACATGGGCTTGCCTTTCCAGGCATCCTTACCTGGTCCCCTCCCCCTGGGTGCCTTCTTGAGCTCCTTGGGCCCCTCCCCCAGCCCTCCTGGGCCCCCTCCTTCCTCCTTGACCCACTTTAGTCCCCTGTTGCTGGGGGAGGGGAGAGCACAGCCGGTGGCTCTGATCCTGGCTGCCTCCCCCAGCATTCCTTGGGGCTGGTTCTGGATGGATCCAGCAGGCTGAGCCGGCCTGGCCCCAGGGACTGGCACACTGCGTGCTCCTAGTGGCAGCCTCCCTGCCTCCTCCATGGACAGACAGTTCTGGACAGCTGCCCCTGCCCAAGCCCTGGGGAGGCCCTGCCAGGACCCAGCTCTGGTTTCCCCCAGCCCCAGGGAGAAATGGCTTCAGAGGTTCCTCCTACCTTCTTGCCAAGCACCATTCTCAGAGGGGAGGGGGGCAGGTCCAGGTCCTGGCCTCCACCCATCCTTCCCCTAAGTCTCTGCTGGACATCCTGAAGCTCCAGTCAAGTCCTGTGTCTGCTGTTAATCTGTGTGACTTGGGGAGCTCCACCAGCCCTCTCTGGGCCTCATCTGTGCATTTAGAGAATGGAGCAGATCACTGACGTTTACCAAGCCTCACTGTGTTCCAGGGACTTGGCTAACTGCTGTACATTGATGACCTCATGGTCCCATGGGAATGCCATGAGCACACTTTCCTATTCGGAACGTGAGGCAACTGAGGCACAGGAAGGGGAAGGAACATGCTTTTGAGGTCACTCATACATGGGGTCCCGGGCAGCATGATGGGTGACTTGTCTTCACTCAGTCATTCTCTAATTGATCCTGGCACTGGGGCTATTAACTCTTCAGGGACTAGGACAGGGCCCTCTGAGGGCTTGAGATGGGAGCTTCTCCTTGGGGGGCAATTCATTTGGTCCTGCTCAGGTGCCCTGATGCCCTGACACATAACAGACTGTGGGAAGCTGAGTCCCCAGACATCCCAGCTGGGGACACCCCCTCCCCCATCCTGAGTCCTAGTCCTGGGGTTCAGGGACCTGACTCCAGCCTGACTGTGCCCTTGAATGAACATCACCCCCAGCACAGGGGGCGTCCCCCTCCCAGCATGCCAGCTGAAGGGCCAGGAGCAGACAAGAGTTGCCTGTTAGGACCCCAGAAACCCTCCCTCCCATTTCCCAGCCAATGAGAAATGCAAAGAATAGGGTGGGCGGGCCCTAAGGGTCTGTTTGAATTTCGGAATCTGCACTCCCCTCATCTCCACATTTGCCTTGACATGTGTCCTGCCTCTGGGAACCTTTTCATGTCACCTCATCGTCTTGCTGAATAAAAGAGGGGGTGGGAGGTGGGAGGGGGCTCTGGGAGTGAAGTCAGGACATCTTATTTGCCTAATTTCCTCACTCAAATGTGTCTTGTGATTAAATATTGCTCCATTCTATCCTGTGTGCTTAGGTCAGAGGCCAGGTTTCTTTTCTGAACAGGGAATCGAGAGTATCTGGTCTTTCCATCTTGAGATTTCTCACTCCATTCCCTCTCTTTCTCTTTTTTATCTCCCACTCCTGGAAAAGCCATGGACTTCCCTTCTGGAACCTATCTCCTCTAGGGAGCACATGGGTGGTGCCAATGTCAGTCAAAGGCAGTGACCCTTACAGTGCTCACTCAGTGGAAAAGACTGCAATAACTTGGTCATGCTGCCGTCCTTGGCCCAGGGTAAAGCACTGAGCAGAGTGGGCAGTGGATATATAACAACAAGTCCTGTGTTCTTGGTCCTGGTCCTTCTGGCCTTGCTTGAGCCTGCACTCCATCACTGTGATCTCTCATGGCCTTTTACATGCCTGCCCTTGGGGGAGATCAAAATACTGTCTATCCTGAGCCTCCTAGCCATGGCCTCCTCTCCTTGTCTTCCTTTCCCAGGTTCATCTTGCAGTCACTCCTGTTCAGGAACCTCCATGGCTCCTGTTACAGCTGGGTTAGGGATGGTCAGGTAAGTCCACTCTTCTATAAGTAGAAAGAGAAGATATGTTACTGTCTATGGAGGAAGAAAAATTTTAAAATGTCTTCTAAAACTCAAAATTTACAGAGCTTACTATGTGCCAGACATGGGGCTCGATGCTTTGTCCACCTGTATCTCTCAGTCTTCCTAAAAATTGCATGAGGTGGGTTTTATTCTTCCCATTTATTAATAAGGAATCAGTGTAAAGAAGTTAACCTTGCTAAGCACATGTGGTCTGGGTGTGTACCATGGCCTTATCAATTTTCTTGCCCCTTTGTCTCTCTATGAGTTTATTGGCACCAAAACAAGCATGCTAAATGCAGAGTAGGTTTCCTGCTAAATTCCCCCAGAAGCCAATGGGGCCACGCATTGCAAACTAATGTCTCTCAGGCACAAAATGCAGCCCCATGGCTCCCGGGCGGACCTTGGTTTTACAAGGCTTCCAGTTAGTGGAGTCTCCCACTCATCCCCACAGCCTGTTCTTTGATCCCCAATACCACCATAGGATCCAAAACTGCATAAGTCCCACTTTGCAGATGTGGAATGAGCAGGGGTGTTGCTGGAGCAATTAGCCAAGGCTGTGGGGTGTCTGTGTGGCTGGACTAGAAAACAGACCCATGTTCTCACAGTTTCTGAAAGCCTGCAAGAGTCACTCACAGGCTACAAAACACTGGAAAGTCACATTATTTTTTCAGCAAAAATAGCCATTGGAGATCTAAATCCTGAGCTTATAATGGAACAGTGAGAACTCCATCTTTTGTTTTTCTGCCCATATCTTTCCCAGGAGGTGATTTGAGGACAGAGTCCTGCTTTTAATAAACATATAATGATGGAAGTTGGAATTTCAATGCCTATGTATATATAATTAGAGGAACCACCCTCATTCTTGCATTTTAGTCAATATTTAGATTCAATATATTTCAGAGCATTTGAGAGCCTTACAGCGACTATTAGAATCAACTGGGACAATGTAACAGAATTAGTTCATTGGGACTTACATGCAAGACAAATTTATAAATGTCTCAACCCTATCATACCACTTGATTTTGATTATATTATCATTTCAATCCCTGGGTACCTTGCAAACAATTTGGTCTTAACCAGATGTAATTCAACTATGGTCACTGTTGGTGGTTATGGAACAATGCAACAAAACACAATGAGAAGTGACTTTTGGACATATGTGAAGTCCTGCCTTTGGCCAATGGAATGGATGATTCACAGTGCCAAGCTTAGGCACCCCTTCCCCAGGATGTACAATGTGAATCAAGTGTGTGAATGGTGAGAAAGGCCTTAGGCCTGAGCCTAAGCAACTCCATTTTAAAAACTCCAGTTTGAAACCTGCAGTCTCACAAGACACACCCACAGATCCCTCCAGTATGACCTCAGACAATTACTTCCCCTTACTCTGATAAACAGAGTGAAGCCTCTGGTAGGCTGTCCTCTCCTGATAAGAAGATAAAGTGAGAAGATAAGGGTGGAGGCCACTAGACCAGATGTTTCTGACCCCAGGGTAAATGATGTCCTGGAGAAATCTGGTGGTAGCTGATAAGGATTGCAAGGGGGGTGATAAAGCCCCAAAATTTAGTGTAAAAATAGAGCTAATGAACAGGGATTCAGCCAACTGAAACAAGGATGCACTCGGGCTGGAAAGCCTGGTGAGGAACTGGACTGACATCTCATTACTTGTCATTCTCCTGATGAGATCCTCATCACTCTCAAACTCTATAACCTCATCTGGATGGTGAGAGCCTCAACTTCTTTCTGTGACCCTCTCCTCAACAGGTCATCCACTCCATGCCAGGAAAAACCTGCCTTGGTTCTGGACCTGATTACTGTGAATCTTCTTCCCATGATATCTCAGAATCAAATAAATTAAGGTGGACTTGTTCTCATCAAGGAGACAGTATTCTAAAAGCAAAAACAAAATCATTAAAAAATATTTCCTGACTAGGTAGCTGACAAGCACTCTTTCATAGTCACACATTTATATAAGCCATAAAAAATAAGAAGAGTCCTGACCCAAAGTTTGGAGAATACATTCTGCATTTGGCTAGAGTAGGAGTAAAATCGCATTACCAAATTTCTGTACACAGATAAGGCGAAAGGACTACTGATATTATGGCAATAATTCTGCCTTTTGTAATAGATGAGGTTTATACAGCTGTTCAGTATCAAAAAATATTTTCAAAGTCCCACAAGTATTGTGTGTGTGTATGTGTTTGTATGTGTGTATGTGTGTGTTTATATGAGTGTAGTACTGGTGGTTAAACTGAGGGAATATTATTCCTGAGGTATATTTTCAATTTTTTTTTTAAATTTTGAGACAGGATCTTACAAATATGATTTCTTGTGTGCCCATAATTTTTAAGTACATATCAAGATCAAGTATGCCTGACCCAAAGGCAAATCTTATCTCCTTTAGGAGCCATGATTCATCATTATTTTTAAATTCTCTTAAAAGTTAAGTAGTGACATTTTTTTTTTTTCAAAAAGGGGGTTTACACACACATGGTGGCTCATGTCAGCAATCTTAATAATTTGGAAGACTTAATCAGGAGAATCACAATTTCTAATTCAGCCTAAATAATATGAGAGGGCCCTAAGCAACTAAGCAACACTTTGTCTGAAAACTGAAAATAAAATAAAATACAATTAAAAAGGGCTGGTGATACAGGGGTTTAGGAGAACTATCCTGGGTTAAGTACTCATTCCTCTCCCCTTGAAAAGAAAAGAATAGAAAAAAAAAACTAATTTTTTACATCTGGTGAACTTTTTATTAAATGGGGATAATATGTTTGAGAAAAACTTCTGGAGCTTATAGCAAGGATTTAAAATAAACTTGAAAAATGGCTGAGAACTGAATTGAAAAATCAAGGACAAGCAATATTTTTAAAATTTCTTATCAGGAGGTACTTAAAAACAGATATATTTCATTACAATCATGATAAAAATGCAGCATGGTATGGAAACTGCAACAAAACCACTGTATTTGTATCACAAAAGTTTTATAAATGGGGAATATGAAACATAAAATACTAATTAAAAAGTGAGGGAGAGACAACATTAAGGAAATATACGTAATCTAAAATAAGTAATACACTAAATATCCACTATATAAATATTATCTGGGAGCATGTCTACAAAACAACACAATACTCCTTGCATAAAGCAGAGGATTTGTGATAGTCTCAAATTAAAAATAGTTTCACGTCTGTGGCTGCTGTGTAGGGGCTCATATCAAAAAACCAATGTTTGGGGCTCAAGCAGTTGAGAGAAGATGTGAGGAACTTTTTGTTTTTACCATGTGATTTATTTTTATTATTATTTTTTAGTCATATATGACAGCAGAATGTATTTTGACATATAATATATACATGGAATGTACATACATCAATCATATTGTCTATTCTATTCTGTTGTCCTTCCTATCCTCCCTACTCCTCTCCTCCTCTCCCATCCTTTCTCTTTATTCAATCTAATGTGACACACTGCAGCAGTCTGTCTGGGCACAAATAACCGAGCTGGCACAAAAGCCTTGTAGGTTCAAACAGCAACTCTTTATTCCCGAACTCTCACCGGCACTCTACACACACTTCTTGGGAACACACTCCCTCCACCGGGAGCCAATTTTCCCCGAACCCCCCTCAAGGGGAACTCCAAAGTAGCTGGCGCCTGAGGCAGCAGGATCTGCCCTAATCCCAGAGCCACCATATTCCTGGAGCGGGGTCACCTTTCAACCATTCCCTTTAGCAAAGTGCCAGGCGTCATTCCGACTAAACTGTGGCTCTCAACAACACCTTTTTTTTTTTTCTCTCACCACAACATCACATATGTATTCTGTATAACAATGAGGTCCTCCCTCCATCTTCCCTGCAACTCCCCTTCTCCCTCTTTTTCCCTCCCACCTCTCTTCCCTATTTAGTGGTAGTCTTCTTCTCATGCTCTTCCTCCCTATCCCATTTTGAGTCACCCTCCTTATATCAGAGAAGACATTCGGCATTTGTTTTTTAGGATTGGCTAACTTCATTTAACATAATCTGCTCTAATCCCATCCATTTGCCTGCAAATTCCATGATCTTGTTATTTTTTAGTGCTGAGTAATATTCCATTGTGTATAAATGCCACATTTGTTTAATCCATTCATTTATTGAAGGGCATCTAGGTTGGTTACACATTCTAGCTATTGTGAATTGTGCTGCTATAAACATTGATGTGGCTGTGTCCCTGCAGTATGCTCTTTTTAGGTCTTTTGGATATAGTCCAAGAAGGGGAATAGCTAGGTCAAATGGTGGTTCCATTTCCAGTCTTCCAAGGAATCTCCATACTGTTTTCCAAATTGGCTGCACCAATTTGCAGGCCCATCAGCAATGTATGAGTGTACCTTTTCTCCCCGGATTCTCACCAGCAATTATTGTTGTTTGACTTCATAATTGCTGCCATTCTTATTGGAGTGAGGTGGTATCTTAGAGTAGTTTTAATTTGCATTTCTCTGATTGCTAGAGGTGGTGAGCATTTTTTCATATATTTGTTGATTGATTCTGTTCAAGTCCTTGGCCCATTTGTTGATTGGGTTATTTGCTTTTTTGTTGTTTAACTTTTTGAGTTCTTTGTATACTCTAGAGATTAGAGCTTTATCTGATGTTTGAGGGGTAAAAAATTGTTCCCAGGGTGTAGGCTCCCTATTCACCAGATGTGAGGAACTTTTGAGATGGTAGGCTTGCTACTTCTGAAGGCAGCAATAGCCCATAACCAGCCTCTAGCTTCTATCCCTCAGCCCCCAAAGTTATTAAATAGAATTTTTATTTTTTTTTATTTTTTATGCAGGTCAGACAAAGAACGCACATCGACAACATTTGACTGATGTAAGAGCATGCTCACAAACAAATGTTTTTTTTTTTTTCCTTGAGTACATAGATTGAATATGAGTGTTTATGACCTTGGCTACTTGCTAAAAACATAGCCCTCTGGAAGCTGTACTAACACACTTGGTCTTTTTGGTCTTTTTTTGGCCCTAAATGCCTCATGGTATTGAGCATTTTACAACTTCTACTATAAGGAGCAATGCTAACCTCTCCATTTTTAGGGTGCAACACAGAATGCTGTTTATCTCTAATTCTTACAGACAAAAAATAATAATCTTGCTCTCTTGACACCTGGGTAAATTATTTTTTTAAGTCCACCAGTTCTGCTTAACAGGTAAAATGGGGTAAACTTGGATACCTGGGCTGGCCATGCCAGTTGTTCACTGGAGCCATTGGCTGCTGTTGTTTCATTTTATGCATCATCCAATGACTGGACTTGAAGGCCTTTATCCTTCTTCCTCTCTAAAGACTCAACATCACAATGGGGAAGGTTGATAGGAATTTTCAAAATACAGAAATCTTACTCTACTGGATGTATTTTGGATTCCTAGACCTCTTGATTATCTTGCAATTCCTCATTCTGCTAGTCTCTCATACACTTGCATCAGTTTTTGCTCTCAGATCTATTGAAACCATTCATCCCATGGCCAGAGCAGCTTCACATGACTTATTTGACTACTTCTCCAAATCATCTATGCCACTGCTGCCACATTTTTCTTTGGCCAGGGGCTGGGGCCTAGGCTTCAACACTTCATTGACACTTCAACTTGCAGGGTTCATGTTTGCCCACAGTGCAGTCAGAATCCTTATTTCTGCTTACAATGAACTAATCCCATTATATCACAACTCTCCATAGGAGTCCACTGTAATAGGACTGAGGCAATTAAGTGTTGTATGCTTCTTGGTGTCCATAGGTGCCACCACTCCCCTAACAACCTCTATTAATCTATCAGGACTGAGATATCTCTCACCTGCAAATATCCTAAAGACTATGCAAGTTGCTGTGTGGGAGTTGAGACCCAGGATGTAAAATTTGGGTCTCTAGCAATTGAGAGATGTGAGGCAGAGTTGGCAGTGTAGTCATGGTTATGCAAAAAAACACAATAGCTTCCAGACAGCCCAGAGCCTTCAGCCCTTAGATTCCTGCATCATTCCATAGGCCTTTTCATATATAGGCCAGAAAACAAAGGTGAATGGTCAATATTTTACATAGTGAACACATGCTCAAAAGAAAATGTTTATGACAATGAATGAATACACTAAATCAGGGTATTTATTACTTCAATGAATACTACTACTACTACTACTAATAATAATAATAACCTGTTGGAAGCATCAACAACAGCATAGCTATAGCCATGTTTGGCCTTCCCAATGATCCACCCTTTTAGGATTCATCATCAAAAAATCTACACACCAGAAATCTTCTGCAATGATCTATTAGCAAGGAAGTAAGAGCTCTGCATCCACAGGCCACAAAAAATACACTGTATTGTGATATGACTAGAACACAATCCCCCTGCCTAGGATTACTAAAAGCAATCTCCAGATGGTATCCTGACAAGCTCATCATTCTTTCAGCTTATCATTGATCAACTGCTGTGTGGCTGAAACTAAAGATGTAATATGTTTTGAAGTAATACTGATATTATTTTGATGATCCAGAATATACATACAACTGAATATGGCAGAAATCCATTCCTGTGCTGCTATTAACAAACCAAGTGCCATGTGATTTTGCAACACAACTTTTTGTATTTGATATTTTTCTTTATTAACTAGAGATAGAGCCTGCTTTGTATGATTTAAGATTTGACTGTGTACTCTGTATCTTATTCACCAAGGATATGTAAAAAAATAACAAAGAAAATACCTCATCCTCGTGAGATTAAAATTTTATTTATCATATAGTCTTCTCTTTAGCTATAACCACACCTTAATTTTCCATAGGCTGTAAGGTTTGAACCTAGTATTCTAATAACGCCAGCAGAAAAACCAGAAGTTCAAATATATTGAGTAACCTTTTCAAATTAAATAAAAGTTTAGACAGTAAAAAATTGTCTGGATGGAATGGAGATCAACAGACTGTTGACTATAATAGATAATGTTACCTTCAATATACATTGAAATATTGGTTTCAATATTTAAACCTTAGGAAATAAGCAAGAATTAACAAAGGGGTGATTATAACAGCTGTTTCTCTGCTTAGCATTTCAATTTTGCCTGTTCGTAAACCTGAAAACAAGAGCCAATATTGTAATGCATGTTTGTAACTCAAGAAGCTGAGGAAGAAAGATTTTAAGTTCAAGACTAGACTCAACAACTCAGTGGGGCCTTAAGCATCTTAGTGAGAACTTGGCTTGTCTTAAAAAAAATGGGCTGGAGATGTGATTTGTGATAAAGTGCCCTGCGTCTAGTCCTTGGTACAAAAAAAAAAAAAAAAAAAAAAAATTCCTGCTTTTTTGTGGCACCATCTAACTTCTAAGACAATAACGAAAGATTGAAAATTCATGCAGTCTAGAGGATGTGAGTTGTGGCTTTGAGGTCACAGAGAGTTGATCCTGAATTCCAGTAAAGTTGCTTAATATTTGTGAAACCTTTCAAATATTCTTTCATACTGAACAGCTATGTAAACCTCATCTATTACAAAAGGCAAAATGATACTGAGTGTCAACATATTAGCCTTATCTGTACACATAAAGTTGACAATGTGTTTTTACTCCTCTTGTAGCCAAAGTGCAGAGTATATTTCCCTAACTTTGGATCTGAGCTCTTATTTTATGTGTGTGACTTATGTAAATCTGTGACTATGAAAGTGTATTAGTCAGGAAACATTTTCAATACTTTGTTTTTGCTTTCACAACACCGTCACCTCCATGAGAATGACTCCACCTTATTTTATTTGATTCTGAGATGAAGGATGCTTTTTTTGGGCAACCATATCTCCCTCTGAAGTTCAGTAACCTTATCAACTATCACCTAATTACATGTAGTAAAAAGATCCCATATGAACCCAGCCTTAATTGATGATAATCCCACACATGAGCCAATAATTTTTATATAGTTTCTTCTTATTCAGTGATAGATAACTAATCCACGAACCATAGGGTGAATGCCAGGATTCAATCACACGTGGAACTGAAGTTATGTGAAAAACACATCGTGCCTTATAGGTAGTGGTTAAATTTTTATTAATTTAAGTTTAAACTTTAATCTCTTGACAGGCTTTATTGAATTATACAGAAATGTATGTACACTTCTAAGCCTTTAATATTTGATGATATTCTCACAGTACCCCATACCAAAGAAGAAAATTGAAATCACAACCCTGCATTAGGCTAAAGTCAAAACTGCAAAATAAGTTTCTCTTTAAAATGTTTGGACTCTAGTTTCTGTGTTACTGATGATCTGATGACCTAGAGTCTTCTCTCCTGTGGTACCCATCTCTTTTGGTTACACTATGATATCTAAAATGGAAATGGATCTGTGCCCAGAATCCTGTGAGAAACAGTGTGCACTTTTGTACACTTCTGAGTTGTAGATGGCAGCTCTCTCAAAGTGCACAATCTCTTCTTTTCTTTGGCCCTGAAAGAATGTTGTTTGGTAAGTTTGTTCCATAACCTATGACAAAGAACTTAGTTGTCCAGTTTTTTCACCTTGCTGAGGTCAGGGTATTCATAGATCTCAAACATGGAATATAGCTCTGGTGACATAGATATCCCAGAGATGTCAAGAGTGAATTTTTGGATGAAGCTTGAAAAATACATTTATTTATTAGTCAATTTATATTGTCAAAAATATATGTTTTGGATATACTGGTTTAAGTTATTACAAATGATTTAAGCTGTCCTTCATAATTTTTAATATGAATACTAGAAATTTTTAAATTATACTCATGCATTATATTATTTTTCCCCTCTGGGGAAATATTACTGTCTTAGGACATTGCTTAGAATTTTAAAATACAATTTGCTTACTCATAAGACCAGACAGCAGAAAAGTTAAGTGAAACTTTAAAGTAATTGTGATGAAATTTTTATTCATTAAAAATATATATGTCGGGTGTTTGGGAGACCTTGCCTCTTTTTTTTTTTTTTTTTCCACCATTGGGTTTCTCCCCATTAAAGTTAAGTTTTCCTCACATGAGAAAAACATCACGTAATCTTTTACCCTTCCCCCTCTCACTAAGGTCATTATGTGTCTGTAGATTTTAAGAGTGGTGAGGATAATGCAAATGATGAGAAGTAATGAGATGTCATTGCATGTCCTCATTAGCCTCTGGAGCTCAAGTGCATTTTTGATTGAGCTGGCTGAACATCTGTTCATTTGCTCTATTATTTATACTAAATTTTGAGGCTTTTTTATCCCCTTTTCAATCCTTATTAGTTACCACCAGATTTTTCCATGACATCATTTACTCTAGGGCCAGAAACATCAGGTCTGGTGGTCTGCACCCTGGCCTTCTCACCCTTCCCTCTTACTAGGTGAGGACAACTTGCCAGAGGCCTCACTCTGTTTCTCAGGGTGAGGGGAAGTGATTTGTTTATGTCTGAAGGCAATACTGCAGGGCTCCTTTAGATATGCCTGGTGAGATTGCAGGTTTCAAACTGAAGTTTTTAAAATGGAGTTGTTTAGGCCAGGCTTAAGGCCATCCTCACAATAGTGTAGTAAATTTGTTCAAAATTAAGTTTTTTGTTTTATTTTGTTTGTTTCTTTAATATATTTGTCCTCAGTTGAGTTTTTTCTTTTTTCTTTTTCTTTTTCTTTTTCTTTTTTTAATACCAGGTATTTAACTCAGGGGCTCAGAGACACAACCCCAGCACATTTATTTTTTTATATTTATTTAGAGAGATGGTTTCAGTTAGTTGCTTAGTGCCTTTTTTTTTTTTTCCTGAGGGTGGCTTTGAACTCATGATACCCATGTATAATTTTCCTGAGCCACAGGGGTTATGGCCTGTGCCACCAAGTTTGCTTTCAAGTGAGTTTTTAAATATGTGAGACAAGTTTATTAAAATGACATTTAGAAGCATTCCTAATATTCAAGCAAACTCCTTTGTCCTGATGTGGCAGGAAATAAAAGTGGAACTGGACTTTAATTTAAATTACAAGCGAGTTCAATTGCAAAGGCTTAATTAGAACACAGTTAATTAGAAGGTCACAGGCCATGGCACTATTGTACTTTTTTAAAATAATTTCTTCTTAGTTGTAGATGAACACAATATTATTATTATTATTATTATTATTATTATTATTATTATTATTTTAATGTGGATCCAGTATCGAACACACTTCCTCATGCATTCTAGCCAAGCACTCTACCACTGAGCCACAACCCTGGACCCTTATCTGTTATTTTTTTTTTTTTTATATTTACTTATATTTTATTTATTTATATGTGGTGCTGAGTATTAAACTAAAGGCCTCATATATGCTAGGGGAGCACTGTCCCACTGAGCCACACCTTCAGCTCTTTCCTGATACTTTTTAAATACCTGTTTTAGATAAATTTTAATTAGTAGCCTTAATCCATTTCCAATATCTATCTGGATTAAATCAATAACCTAAAAATCAGTGAAGCTGAGAGCCTATTTTTTTCTCAAACTCTGATTTTACTTCCTCTTTCTTCCCCAGACTTAGACACCTTATCACAGTGACTGAGTTAAGATTCCCCCTTGAGAAATTTACTGTGTGTTGTCCACATTCCAATCCCAATATTTACCTATTCCTTAGTTTTAGAAAAGTTTTACACAATTTGCCCAGAGGTATCAAAATTTCTTGTAGTATTTAGAAAATTAGTATCTCAGTCTTGGCTGTTAGGGAGCAGTTTGAATTTAAGTATGCAGCCTTTAAGGCAAGTAGATGGAAGGGACCTTTTCATCAATACCTTGTATCTATAATGCACTTCATTTGATTACTTTTATTAGATACTGTGAATAAATCTACAATGAAAATGGAAATAAAGTAATTTCTTTAACAAAAATGTTCCAATTTCTTTAGATATATATATCCAGAATTAAAATTACTTGGTTATAGGGCATTTTTAACCAAGAATTGTTATTTATTTTTATTTATTTAGGCACTTTACCACTGTGTTACATCCCTATTTTTTTTTTTTTAATAAGACAGTGTATCATTGAGTCACTTAAGCCATTGCCAAGTTTCTGAGGCTGGTCTTGCACTTAAGTTCCTCCTGTTTTATCTTCCAAAGCCACTGGGAGTACAGACATTTACAATAATACTCTACTTCAAAATATTACTATTAGTGGATTATATGGCATTTGTATTTTGAGCTTTTAAGAACCATGATAGTTTTCATGGTTCTTAATTATATTAATAAAACTTATCTTTATTAACTTTATATTTAAAAAAAAATTTTTATCTATAAATATACTCATATACTCTGGAGTCCCTACTATCTTTCAGATGTTTGTTTGGTTTGGTGTGGTTTGGTGCTAGGAATTAAACTCCGGACCTATTTTGTATGACATTTAGAGATGGTGTCTCACTGAGTTGCTTAGGGCCTCACTTTTGCTGATGCTGGCTTTGAGCTCACAATACACCTGTCTCAGTCTCCCAAGGTGCTGGGATTACAATTGTGCACCACCACATCCAGCTCTCTTCTTGTATTTAAAAAAAAAAAAATGCTAAAATTTGATGGGAAAATATAATATATTAAATTGAGTTTAAATAATTGTCTTTCTAATGATCAGTTTTATTTACACACATGGTATTTTATGTGTTTTTGTAAATTTTTATTTAGTTTGTGATAAGTTCTACATATTTTCCTTGAAAGCCATTATACATGTAATGTATTTAACAGATGTAACTTCAGTATAATACTTTTATATGGTATTTTGTATTCTAATTAAATCAAAAAATTTCTGAGCTCTAGAAACCAATTTTTTTCTCAAACTTCATTATTTTTATCTTATTTTTTTTTTGAGTGTACCTCCTCTTTCCTTGTAGGCCCCAGATTTCCACTGTGTTCATAAGTATAGCTCTAGCCTTATGCTATCATGTAACTGTACACTGTCATGGTACACACATACTATAATTTCTACAGGTCTATGCTGCTTGGTGAGGAGTACTTCGTATATACATAAACAGTTTTCATGAAGAAATAACAGCAATTTCTACTCCATCTTTACTTCATGAGAATTTATTTTGTGTCCTCATCAATACTCTGTATTCTTTTGGTTATTGTTGTTTCTTATTGGAACAATTAAATCAGGAGCACACGGGGACTGGGTCACACATAGTTGCTTAGGGTTTGCTGAGTTTCTGAAGCTGGTTTTGAACTCAGGATTATCTTGCCTTAGCCTCCCAATCCAATGGGATTAGAGGTGTGTGCCATGGAACCTTGTTCTATTTTATTTTTATATTGAAATATATATTACTTCTGAAAATAATTTATTCTTGATATTAAGAAAGCATAGAATATCATTTTTTCCCCACAAATAACCCCTTTATTTTTTTGGAAAAGATGTCAGCAGTACCAGATGTATACTTTGTTGTTTTCTAAATGGAAAGTTTATTATTATTATTATTATTATTATTATTATTAAGCTATGTATTAGTTACAAAAGTTTATCTGTTCACATTATTATAAGGTATATACTCTTTTCTATAACTTCATAGCATACTTCAGTGTGTATCACAATGACCTGTTGGCGGTTGGGAGGGAAGGGGAGGGTTCATGGGGTTAGAAATGATGGTGGAGGGCTGGGATTGTGGCTTAGTGGTAGCGTGCTCACTTAGCACAGGTGGGACTTGGGTTCAATTCTCAGCACCACATAAAAATATAGGCATTGTGTTGTGTCTGTCTACAAAAAAAAGATTCTCTCTCTCTCGTTCTCTCTCTCTCTCTCTCTTAAAAAATCTTTATTAAAAAATAAATGATGGTTGAATATGATGTATATTATTATATAAAGTACATGTATAAAGAAGTGAATTTGTGTAAATATACTTTGTATAAAACCAGAGAAATGAAAAATTGTGCTCTATATGTTTAATAAGAATTGTAATGAATTCTGATGTCATATATCATTAAAAAGTAATTAAAATGAAAAATAAATGATGGTATTATGTTCTAATTTGAAATATATACTACTCTTTTTAAAAATTGAAGAAAAAAAAAGGTCTGTTGGTCAGTGATAATTTTTATAAAGTATAAAATGTATCCTGAATATTTGGTAATAAATAAACCCAGATTTAGGTATTTATAGTGTTTCAGCAAAATTAAAAAAAAATATATTGTAGAGTTCATTTCTTGCAACTTATACTCATAATTATATGAGATGCATTTTATACATATACATAAATACTACCATTATATATAATTAATAAATGTTTACTACATCCCACATTAACCACATTTATTTCAAATTAATTTGTCTTTTGAAAGCACCATATATGACACTCTTTGGATATATATACTTGGTGTGTCTTCAAATTTGTCACTTTATGTATTATGTTCTTTTCTTTACTCTCCTTTTTATAGAATTTATTTTTCCAAATTATTGAGATTAGTGAATTTTAGACACTTCAGTTTAACAGTGCAGTCTGTAGATTTTCTTTTTAACCTCAGCTAAAATACATTTCAATTTTTATAGGCTTATTGTTATGTTAATGACTTCTAAAAACCTGTATATATAACACCCTAACCTGACCTTACTCTGGACTATTGATATCTGAGTGGAGGGGATCTCAAAGTGATCCATGGAAAAGGCATGATCGGGATGGGTCAGGATGTGAGATTGGTGGATGCTGAGTATGTAGTAGTGAGTATTCATGAAAAAGTATTGGTGGAGTAGAAAGCGGTAGAGAAAAAAAGTGCTGTGAGGGAAAGAGGGAAAGAATGACAAGCTCAAGCGTTCAGATTTAAAAAGTCTAGTGGTGGATCAATCGTAGTATGAGGATAAGGGGTAGTTTTTTTGGAGGCAGAAATAAGGTAGAAGCAAAAGAAAAAGGTAAGTCTGTTACAGTCCCCAAAACAAAGAGTCAGATGAATGGATTATGTGTTTATTTCTTCCCACCTTGGAGTGGAATTGATAATTCACAGAGTGTGTTTAAGTAGGTAGTATAAAACCATTTCCAAGTAGCTTTACAAATTTGTGTGGCCACAATCAACATTTGACAATTCCAGTCACATAAAAATCTTTGTACTTTTTTACTTGTTTTATTTATTTATTTATTTATTCATTCCATTTTTTCATTCACTTTTGCTTTACTGTTATTGTGTATATACCTGGTGAGTATACCATGGTATATATATATGTATACACACACACACACACACACACACACACTATATGCTAACTTCGATAACATTATATTAAAGTCAGCCAGCCTCAGAAACTTAGTGAGGCTCTAAGAAAATCAGTAAAACCCTTTTTCTTTATAGAATATTTTATTAAAGGCTGAGAGTGTTTCTAAGCAAAAAAGCATATCTGGTTTCAATTTGTAATATGAGAGAGAGAGAGAGAGAGAGAGAGAGAGAGAGAGAGAGAGAGAGAGATATCTTGCAAAAATAAAAAAAAAGTAATCAGTGACACTCTTAGTGACAAGGATGTAAATAATTTAAAAGCAATAGTGAGCTAGTTGGAAAACTCATCTACATTATTAACTGCTGCTTTGGGAAGTTAGTCTGCTCTCCAACATATAAAAGTGAGAGAGGAATTGTTTGTTAAGGTGTGTATAAGAAAAAAGAGGAGTTTTGACACAGCTTTTAGTTGACCCAGACTGGGTCAACTTTAGTGGGTGATTAGGGTTCTGCCAAGATGACAGATCCTTGAGTTATTTGGAATAATGTGATTTTATATAGTCTTCATAAACAAAGATTAAGGTCTAATATAAATCAGGCTAGGCAAAGGATAAACATTTAAATGAAAAGTAAATGTATGAATAAACACATAAAACGGATTTAAGAAAAAGTTAACATTCAGAATATGTATTTAATTATATAATCACCAGTAATGTAAAAACAATGACAACTAAAGAAAAAGTGAATTAATAAAGAAGCAAATAAATAATGGAATGAATGGATTAATTAATGAATAACTAACAAGTGCAAAGATGTAATGTGACTGGAATTGTCAAAGTCAGCTTGTAGCCATGACAAAGTGTAAAGGTACATGGAAATGGTGTTTTACTACTTACTGTGACATACCTGATGAACTATACATTCCACTCCTAGGTGGGAAGAGTTGAACACAGAACCCATTCACCTGGCTCTCTCACTTGGGAAGTACAAAAACAATTAACTTTTTCTTTTCCCCCAAATTTTATTGCTGCTTCCACGAACACTACCCTCTATATTCACGCTATCTTTGTAGACTTGTAGCATCTGAACCCGTCTACTGCTCAAGTTTCTCTTTTTTTCATTGCTCTTTTTCTCCCTACCCCCATATAGTCCACCAATATTGATTTTGTATAGCAAAATCTACATACTCAGCAATCACCAGTCTTACATCTTGCTATATCCATTTCCTGCCTTGTGCATGACCACTTTGAGATTCCCTCCATCAAGACATCAATAGTCCAAAGTGATCAGAATAGGGGTAAAATATGCAGAATATTAGAGGTCAGTTACAGAATGAGAAAGCTATAAAAAGTGGGCTTCATTTAAAGGTGAAAATAAAATGAAAATCTATAGACTTCATTAGTTAAAATAAAGGATCCAAAATTTATGAGTCTCAATAATTTGAATTTTTCCTGTGAGTCCCTTTTTTGGGGGAAGGGATATGAGGACATTGCTAATGAGTTTAAAGATCAAACAGACAAAGAACAGAAAATTAAAAAAAAATATTAAAGTAATTGTGATATCATTTTCATAAATAAAAATATATACATATTTATTCACAAATTGCTTTAAGCTTATAAACAGTTATAAGTGTCAATGCACTTCCCTCTGGGCTAGGTTCTATTATTGGAAGAAAACTTTGCCTTAAAATAACTCCATACAGAGGCATTTAATGCAAATAACAGGCCATATAATAATAAGAAGAAGAAAAAGAAGAAGAAGAAGAAGTGAGGTGGGGAGGATTTTTGGGTTGTGAAGCATACCTGTAATATAAGTTACTTGAAAAGCCATCACAGGAGAATTTTATACACTATCTGAAGACATATATGTATAAATTATATGTAAAAAGTGTTTATGAGTTCTGTAGTGAGGGTGCACAAGTTCAATACACAGTCTTTATTTTTCCTTGAATATTTTTTGTTGTAGATGGACACAATACCATTAGTAGTTTGTTTGTTGGTTGGCTTTTTAATGTGGTGCTGGGTGTTCAACCTAGTACCTCATGCATGCTTGGGAAGCACTCTATCACTGATCCATAACCCTAGTCCCCAAAATCTGTTACTAATTTATTTTTTATTTTTTGGCGTGAGTGTATGTGTGCAGTGCAGGGGATTGAATCCATGGCTTTATATAAGCAAAACAAGCCCTGATATACTGACTGAGCTATATCCTCAGCCCTGATCTGTAATCTTTTTTTAAAAAAATATTTTATTTAAATTTTAGTTTTCGGCAGACACAGCATCTTTGTTTGTATGTGGTGCTGAGGATGGAACCCAGGGCACACCCCTGCCAGGCTAGGGCACTACTGCTTGAGCCACATCCCCAGCCCCGCTGATCTGCAATCTTTTAACAATGACAATGGAGCAGCCTGTCATTCAGACTTTGATTCTGCACCCAATTGGCTCAGGTTGGAGGCAGTGCCTGAAGCCTTGACCAATCAGTCTCTTAAGTGAGGACTGTCCAATCCTCATGCAGCCGGTGATGAGGGGGTTCCCATGGTGTCTGGAGCCAGACATTTTTTCAATCTTTTTGTAGGCTTCTGTCCTGGATCCAGAGCCCAGGTGTCTGTGCTATGCTGAAGCTGAAAACAAACCACAGGGAGAACGCTGAGAACCCTGAAAGCCAGGAAATGGTAAGTGTGACTTTTTATCTTGAGACTGGGTAGGAAGGTGGCTTAAAGCTTACAGGAGTGGCAATGGTGGAAACTGGCAGTCATGGCTAGGGACTCCTCGTGGTCCTCTCCAGAGTCTTGTGGCCAAAGTGTCTCTGTGGGGCAGCTTAGCCTTCACCTGCCTCTGACTAGTCTAGTGAGGCTTAGATCAGCAGTTGAAAACCTGGGCATTTTGTTCCATAATTGTATGGTGTTTTCAGCTTCTTTCTAAAGTCCTTTGTGGGCTTCCATGTGCCATGAGTCCAGCATGTCTCCAGATTGCATAGTGAAGACTGAGATAATTATCAGGAGAGAACCCAAATCCATTTGTTGTACTCATGCATGAGAGAGGCTGCTGATTTTAGGGCTTGTTACTCATGAGGGTTTGTTTGTTTGTTTATTTTATTTATTATTATTATTATTATTTGTGTGTGTGTGTGCGTGTGTGTGTGTGTGTGTGTGTGTGTGTGTGTGTGTGTGAGAGAGAGAGAGAGAGAGAGAGAGAGAGAGAGTTGTTTTCTTTTGGTATGAGAGAGA
>NW_026008380.1:0-17846 GCF_001458135.2 Marmota marmota marmota | reverse complement strand
GGCCCAGACAGAAAAGTTGGAAGCGGCTTTGGCAGAACCCAACATGCCTGCTCTGTATTGAACAGGTGATTGAGAGCTGCCTAGGCCGGGAAACCTCTCACCCGAGTCTTGAAGAGTGGCGGCTGCACTAATTGCATTTAAGTAGCCGTCGGGTGCCCACCTTACCCTCCAGAAAGAAAGAGAAAGAGAGAAAGATTCACCTCAAACAGACATGGGGTGCGTGCACTTACCTCGGTGTAGAATCTCGGTCTGGGACCTCCAATATGTTACCGCTGTTGACTGGTGACGAGCTCTTGCTTCCCCAATGTTGAAGAATAACACCAAAGAAGCACGACGAGGCAAGGTCAGAGTAGAAATTAGAAGTTTATTAAAGGACAGCAGAAAAGACTTCTCCCGGAGGAAGAAGGGGACCCAAGAGGTGGAATCCCTTGATGCTAGACTTTAACTTGAGAATAAACCCCTAGTTTTCTACCTCTTATGCTCCTAAGCCACTGGGAGTACAGGCAGGTACAACCTTGCACTTCTACCCCAAATTATTACTGGTGGATTATGTGGCATTTTTATTTTGGGCTTTTAAAGAACCTTAACACTTTTATAAGAAATATATTTATTAAATTTATATTGTCACCAACATTTTTACATATTTGTGTACCCTGGAATCCCTATTAATTATGAGATATTTGCTTGATTTTGTTTGGTTTGGTGCTGAGTATTGAACCCAGGGGTGCATACCACTGAGATACATCCTCATTCCTTTTTATGTTATATTTTGAGATAGGCTCTCACTAACTTGATTGTAGCCTTGTTATGTTAATTAGGCTGTCTTTGAACTAACAATTCTCCTACATCATTTTTCATAGCTTCTAGAGTTTCAGGCATATGCCACCATACATGACAATTTTAGATTTTTATAATAGCCATTCCAACAGCACTGCATAGGCTGCAGAAAATCTATTTGATTAATGCATTAAATCTCTGAGGCAAGTTTATGTGAAGTAGCAAATGTAGGAGTGTTGTGTAAAGATTAGCAAGGATTGTGGAATGTGATAGACATTATTATCTATATATGAAGACAGGAATTGATGTGAACATACTTTATATACAAACAGAGGTATGAAAAATTGTTTTGTATGTGTAATAAGAATTGTGATGCATTTCGCTGTCATGTATTTAAAAAATAAAACCAAAAAAATTTCTTTATATGCATTGCTGAGAATCAAACTCAGTGCTTTGCACATGCTAGCAAAGTTGTCACTGAGACACAACTCCAGCCCATGTTTTATACTCTCTTTGTAGTAATCAGAAACAACTTTAAAAATTAAAATTGCATTTATATCACTTTTCCTAGTATAGTAATGTATTACTAACTAAACTTGTTCTTAGTATTTTTTTAAAATGATCTAATGGATGACTGTTATTTTTTTTCCAGAGATTATTTTATCACTTCTTTAGGGCTTGGTGAAGGTTTTTTTTTTTTTTTTCAGAATATGGATGTCTCATTATCAAATGGGTCCATGCTAAGTGTGTTGAAAATAATGATTCTAAAAGTTCACACATTCCACACACTTTGAATACTATAGGGGAAAGGAAAAGGACAATATTCACAACCAAGATACTATTTCCCATGGAAGCATAGTATCAGTACCTGGAGTGTAATTCAGATCTTTCAGTGAAAAGGTTGTTTCAGAACTACAACCATAGGTTTTTGGGATCCTATAAAGTACACTGAATGGCTTTAAATCATTTACTCTTCTTCAAAATAAAATTTCTGCTACCTACTTAAAAAATAAAGCACTATGAATGAGAAAGGTGAATGAGACTTAAGTTCTGTGGAGGTACTGAGATTGACCTTTCATTATAGTTTATAAATAGTCAAATAAGAAGGGCCTTAGGGTTGTCTCATCTTTTCCAACACATGATATGGAATACTTAGATGAACTGACATGAAATAATGAAAATTCTTTTCAGGGAAGTGATATCACAGAAATTTTCAGGGTAGAATCTTGGAAATGTGGGAAAAATATATTCATATACATTTCTATAGATAAAAACAAGTGATAAGTACATGAGTATGAGGATAAATTCAGTGTGCCTCATACATTGTAGGTTGAAGGTAATTATAAAGTAGTAACTGATGAAATCCAAAACTCTATAGTTGTGGGAGACATCAATAGCAATTTAGAAAAAGAAAATAGCTTTTAGAGGTAAAAAGTTTATTTCTGTTTTTTATAAGAAAAATAAAATTTCTCTTTGGCCTGACAATATTTTGATGTTTTAAAATTGCTTGGAATTTCTACCTGTGTTTTGAATTTACTTATGCCTGGCTATCCCTTACCAGATAACAACCCTCTCTAAAACCTTATTGGTGCCTCATAAATCCTGGCTCCCACTGACCAAATAACAATTTTCTCTAAATCTCAGTGGCAGCTCATAAATTCTAGTGTCTGGAGCTGAATTTATTCCCTACCTTGAAATGTTAGCCAGATCCTTAACTTGCTATCTGCCTTTGTATTATGATTGTCAAAATCTTCTTAGCTGTAAGTACCATAGACACACACCTCCTTTGTAATTTTTTTTGTGCTGTAAAAACTTTTTCCTGAAGATCAGGGGGATGATCTCTAGCATGGGGTCTTGTAAGAGACAGTCCTGGCCAGTTTTTGTGTACATAATACAATCTTGATTTAATTTGATTTAAAATTGGAGTTGGTGGTCTTTTCTTTGTGTTTTGGTTCAACATTGAGCTTTTTTTTTTTTTTTTTAAACTTCACTGTAAATAAAACCAAAGAACACAACAAAACTCCTGTAAATGAGCCAGGTGCATAATAATAGTCATTCTTTACCAAAAGCACAGTATTCATTATAGAAATGATATAAGCTTAAAAATTAAAAGGTAGCTCAAATATGAAGGGAGTTTAGGAAATTTTTTTCTTTCAGAATATAGGTAGTAACATAGGACAAAAGAGAAAATGTGAAGCATAAATATATTATTAAGTAATATGCAAAAAATATCACCAAAATATTTATTACAAAAAAATCATATCTACAGAAATTGTTCAAAGAATCAGTCTTTGTGTCAGGAAAAACATTTGGACAGGAATGGAAGTTTTGGTTCTCTTTTTAAGTAGTTTTACTCACAGTGAATAATCTTTACACTATTTCTGCATTTTACTGGTTGGAATTAAGTATAATTCATATATCTGTGAAAAAGGTACTGAATGCAGAAAAATATTATTGCTCATGTTTAAATCACCTACATTATTTGATCTTTCCCTTTTTAAACCAAAATCTGGATAAAACCATCTCTTAATAAATATCTCTATCTCTGTGTATTAGCAGAAACTGAGTTATAAAATTTGCTATGATAACTTGTCTCTTCATGTACTTAAAGACTATGAATTTGCTGCTTAGCATTTAGGTATAGTTTTCTATGGTATTATCTACTTATTTATGTCTCTATGCCAAGTTTTATACCAAGTCTTAGTATGTGCCTTAATTACTCTGAATAGCAATGTAGGATCCATGTCTTATTTGTGACACTTTGTTCCCAGAACTGTGTCTAAAGGAAAATATGTATAAGACGATTATCCAGGAAAAAAAAATTATCTAATATTATATTTTATTTTATGTTTATTTATATATATATGTATACATATTTTTATTATATAGAAACACACTTTGGTCTGAAACTACAGTGATACTAGTGTATTTTAACTTGAATTGGTTTTGAGAAACAAACTAAAAAGACTTTTCTCTTTGTTCGTTGGTGATTTCTGCAACCTCAGAAACCTAGTGAATAACAGCAGAAATAAATAAGTAACTCTCTAGTTCGAGGCAGAACCATCAAATTAGATGATGTTTTGCATCTGCTTTGTATCTTGATCATTAGAAACATACCTTTAAATTTACATGGAACACTTTTGGAATTCTGTTCTGTTAGTTCTTCTAAAAAAATCAATGAAAGTGAAAAATAATGCAGGAAAGATAAATAATTAATTTCAAACAATTCATTTCTTAAAATGAATATTTTTTTTTACAAATTACCAAAAATTCTGAAAAGTTAGAAAAGTTAAAAACTTTAGAAATAGCCTAAAGCAATTTTTCTTTTGCTCAGGACAGTAGACTATATCTCCAACTCTCTAGAATTGGACTGTGTGTAAATATGAAAAAAAAAAAGTGCTAAGATGCCCCACATGGCTTATAAGTTTTAAAATCCTGACAGGAGCTCAAATCTGCCATTTTTCTACTTTACATAATACAAAATCTTAAATTTGTATACTTTATAAACATTTGCAGAAGTGTAATTCAAAATGACCTAAAAAAAATGAAAAAATCATTGAAGGACTGACCCACTGAACATGAGGACTTATAATATTGAAGCCTTTATATTAAATGTCTTTTTATCATTGTCAAAATTTTCCATTTTATATTATCAATATATTAATCAAAATTTTTATGCATTTAATAACAAATATCTTAGTTCCTATTTTACTTGGTCTTTTAAAAAATTAGTAGTAATTAATACTGTCGCGACCCCTGGCCGGCAAGGGAAAACACGACACAGGATTCTTCTTTCAGCAGTTTATTCAGGCCTTGATTCATGTATCATCTTCTAGTGACCCCCCGCCGAGCACCCAAGCACAGCCTAATAAAGCCTCCCGCATACCAATCCTAAGCTGCCACGTGGACCTTTCTCATAGGGTGGGAAGGGATTGCGTGCCAATTCTCCATATTAGGAGTTGTTTATCACAGGCCACAGTGGAAGCCGGCGCCATCTTCTAATGGTCTAATTAGAACGGCTCACCACATAATACTAATAATTTAATGCTCATACTTGTTAAAGTATGAAACATATACTTAAAAGCTATGGCTATAGCAAGTGAAAAATCCAGCCTAATTTCCTTTTAAGATTGGGAGCCATCTTGTCACAAAGGCATTAAAAGTTAATTTCTGCTTCATTATAAATTACTGTGATTTGTAAACTTGCTTGAAATGCCTGCCAGTGCTTTGAACTCACCCATGTCTGGTTTTCCCTTATGAGATAACAACCCTCCCTGAAACTTTAGTGATGACTCATAAATTCTGGCTTTCTCTGACCAAATAACAACTCATTCTGTAACTTTAGTGGTGCATCATAAATTCTGATGTTATGATCTAAACTTACTCTCTAAGTGCTGAACCTTTTAGACAATTAACCTACTACCTGCCTTTGTATTATGCTTGTCAAAATCCTGTTATCTGTGTAAGTTCTCAAGACACCCCCCTTTTGCAACTTTTTGTGCTATAAAACTGCAGTCCTAGAGAACTGGAGTGCTGTCTTCTTTTCCCATGGGTTTCAGGAGAGACTGTTATGCTCAAATGCGGGACCCCCACAAGACCATCAGAGACCAAGATCAATGTAAGCAGCAAAGAGGTGTTTATTGCGAGCTAGCTCAGTCCACACACACACAGCAACTGGTGGCTTAGAGGTCCTGAGCCCAGGATTTGCAGCAGTTTTATACACTCTTTGGGGAAGGCAGGTACCCCACATACATAATAGCATCTCTTAGCAAATCATCACACACCTTGGGAAAATCATAAACAACTCTAAAACATGATTAGCACATTCAATGATGGAAACAAGCTGGGTAAGGGTGATTGGTTAGTACAAGAGGGGGATTCATTTGAACTTATTGGCTTAGGCCACAATGGGAGTATTTGCTGAACTACATGGTTTCCCAAAATGTTATCAACCACCATAAACTACTGGAAGGGTCATCTGGCATCCCAGATATTTTCCCTGTATCATGCTGATTGGTGGCTGCTAGGGTGTTGCTATGGGTCCCCACCTAGCCTGACTGAGTCAGGGATACCAGGCACAGCAGATCTCTCCTGTTATTTGTAGAGAAATAACTCAGCAGGATGAGTATGCCCATACCCATAGGAGTGCTCTGTGTGTCTTTCCAAGGACAAGAGTCATGCCCCCTTCCTTGGACAGTCTTTGCTTTGAGGTAGAGGCTGGTTTTTCACCTTGTACCTTATGTTTTTTATGTATTTTTTTTAAGCTGTAGCTGGACACAATACCTTTATTTCACTTATTTATATTTATGTGGTACTGAGGATTGAACCCAGGGTCTTGCACATGGGAGGTAAGCACTCTACTGCTTAGCCACAATCCCAGCCCCTTATGTGTTGTTTTTATTGGGCATTTTTACTTTAGGGGATTTCTTCCCAGTTCAGAGTTCAATCTGCCACCTAAAAACAACAGAGATAAAAAAATTTAAATAAAATTTGGTAGCTATTTTCATTATTTTATATTAATTCCTGAATAATATACAAGCATATATAACCCATAAACTGAAATGACCTTATATGTAAGTCTAAATGAAAATGTTCTGTTGGTTGGGTTAGTTCCCATTTATGGAAAAAAAAAAAAAAAGCTTGCCTTAATATAACAGCAGCCTGAGACTCTGGGGTATGTTTCTCAGATTAAAAAAAAAAAAAAAGCAGCATGCAACGACCTGAGATTCTAGCTCTTATTCATTCCTGGATTGGATAATATTCCCTGTTACTCAAAAAAAAAAAAAAAAGGCTCACTTCTCTCAGATTCAATGTTCATGATCTGAAGCCCCTTCCAATCAAGAGCATTTTGTGGTAACTGTCCAATCCTGTGTGTCTCCTGGGAGGAGGAGGGTGGGCTTTCACTTTTTATCTCCTGAGTCCTCCATTTTTGCCATTTGTATTCTCACACTTCAGAGTCACAAGTTTGTTCTGCTGTGCAGGAACTGAGAATCCCAAGTAGCCCTACTCCTGAGAACCAGGCAATGGTGAGTGTGCATTGGCCTAGCGAACGAGGCTGGGGGAGAATAACAATTGGAACCACAAAACTGGCTGTATTGAAAACAGGAGCTAGCAGATTGGTCCTCTGGGCAGTCTCTGGAGTCTGCAGGCTTAAGTCCTCCACTGGGCCACTATGTACTCAGTCCTACTGGCCAACCCGGTGGAGAACATGTCAGTGGCAGAGACTCTTTGCTGCCTTCATTATGCTCTAAGCACATCCTTAGTATCTGCATAAAATACTATGTGGCAGGTGTGTTCCTGCAGCCCAGATGCTGAAGATTGACAGGTAGAATAATTATCAAAATCATATCTCCAAGGGCCATTTTCCTGAAGGAGAGGAGCTGTCATTTTGGGGTACCTAATTTCCTCTTGAGCTAGCTAATTTTCATTTTGACATTCTTTTATTTTTACTTTCTTCATTATTATTATTTGGTTAAAGTTAGGTGAACTGAGGGATACTGTACTACTTAGCCATATCCTTGGTAGTGAAGCCAGATTTACAGATAGGTAGTTAGTGTAGTTAGGTAAATTGGGTCTAATATCCAGTAAAATCAAGAATGAACACCATATTGAGAATGGAATCAAGGAAAAGGGGAATTGAAAATGTCCCCAAGGCCCTGAGCCCATCCCAAGGAAATTTTAATGTAGCAGCTCACAGCAAACATGGAGATGCTAATCCAAAAGCCCTTCATGCCCAGATTACTCCTTCAGCCCACCTGTCCTCCACACTTTGGGCCTTCCCACCTACATTCCATCACTGCAAGATAAAAGAACAAAGGACAGCTATGTGACAGGAATGCATAGCTGAAGGAAGACCTTAGCTACAAAAAAGCTAAAAAAGACCTTAGTTTAAAAAAAAAAAAATCCCTTTCATGGATTCTATCTCTTGGGTCCCCTTTTTCCTCTGGGGAGAAGTCTTTTCTACTGTCCTTTTATAAAGCTTCTACTTTCCACTCTAAACTTGCCTTGGCACACTTCTCTGGTGTTATACTTCAGCACTGGGGAAGCAAGGACTCTTCACCAGTAAACAGCCCTAACAGGTTTAAATTTATTTTGAGAAAGGTCCTACCTAAGTTGCTGAGATTATTTTTGTTATGTTTGATTTATCTAGGCTTTGCTATTGCAATAAAGCATACTGTTTTTACATACATATGTATTCATATGGGGATCTTATTTATATTGCGATTCTTTGATGATTATTGTAATATTATAATTTCACAATATATATGAATAGTAGATCATGATATGTTCTTTTTTTTCTCTTATAATTGAAAAGGTTTTTGGCTAAAGTTACATATAACTTTGTAGATGAATTTTAAAAATTTATGCTTTGGTTTCTTCATTTAAAGTAAAGCTTGTTGATTTTATTTTAATATTGCATTATTGTTGCATTTAATAGTCAGGTTTATTTTGACATAACCATAAAACATGGAATATAATTTGCTCCCCTTTAGTATCCAGTAGTTCCCCTTTCCCTATTCTCCTACTTTCTTTTATCATATATTTATTTATAGTTTTTTTTTAAATTATTGCTTTATAGAATACACATAAAAGTAGACTTCACTGTGATATATTCATAATTGTACATAGCAATTTTGGTGAGATATATTGTGGGTTAATTTGAAGGAAAATTATCACCTTTATAATGATGAGTTTCATCATCTATACATGGGTTGTATAATTCAGTCTTTTATGGGCTTTTTTGTGACTTTTATTTTCTCATAAGTTCTGCATACTTTGTTTCTAAAAATGTACACATGTGCAATACCACTTGCATAAGGCACCTATGTAAAATTTATACATAGTGTTTTATGCTCTTTTTTAAACTGGATATATTATGAAATGTGACTGGCCCTGGTGACCATTTTTCCTACAGATTATTATTTATCTCTTCCAAGATATGTATTGTATTGAACCATGCCCTTGGGCTTCAAGTGTTTGGGTGAGTACCATTGCATATTTATATGTTATCATGATCATATATGCTCTAATTTTAGTAAGTCTCTCTGATGGGGAGTATCATGTATATTAAATAGCAAAATAGTTTCCACAAATAGATACTAATTTAAACTCCTGAGTTAATGATTATTAATTTGTTTTAAATGTGCATCAATATTACTTAATTTTTCCCATGATGGGGTTTTATTTTGTATTTCTTAAATTTCTAAAGATTTTGAATTTTTATAGTTAATAAACATATCTCATGTATAAATTTGCAGTTCAAACTTCTGTCCTTTATATCTTTTTGGCTTAAAAGATGAGAAAATGGATCAAAAAATGCAGCTAGGGATTGATTTCAAGAAAAATAAAAAGTTTTAAATTATTTTTTAAAATTGACTTTTTTCTTTCCTCATCATTTATTATAGGTTTTTTTGTGTGATTGTAAGGGTAGGTTATTTAAAGTGGATTCTAGGGCTTATCTTTGTTAATTACTACAGGAAAAATAAATAAGAAATTTCTCTACACTATCACTGCAGGAAAATGAATAAATTTCTTCAAAATCATATGGTAATAAAATTGTTAAATGACATATTTACGAAACATCCACTCCTTAAAATTTTTTTTTCTGTAATATTTTTGGCAGTGAATCATGAATTCTATTATCTGGATTTTGTGGTTTAATATAAAATCATATGGAATAAAATTTGGCCAATCCTAGAAATATTTATATATAATTTGTTTTTTTACTTAATGATATGTTGTGGAGATAGCAACTAATGAACATATTTATTTTTAGAAATAGTTACTTTTTTGTTTTTCAGTTTCTAATAAGGCTTTTAGATTTATTTTTTTACTGAGTCACTCAGGGCCACTGATGTGTTTTTTTCATTTTATAATCTCCAGGCATTTACCCTTCTAAGAAATCTGTCTTGAGCTCTGTTTCTGAAGAGTTTCTTAATATGAAAGAAAAAAAAAGTATTTATGTTGCCCCTGAAATGTATTCTCAATGCACTCTCTTCAAAAATGAGAGAAAATAATATTTCCCCAGATTGACTTCCCTGTGTCAGGAGCTAACAATACATTGATGGTCTTTGAAGAAATTTCATACAGTTCTGTCTCTGGGTAGTTTTATGTGAGCTGCTTAACTGCCATTTAGTATCCTGATACCCATGTTTCTTCATTTGTACTATGGGAATAATTTTAGAACGGCACAGATGAATAATGCTCTTCATGGAGGCTATGAATACCTACCTGTATGTTCTGTAGTGCACAGCTGATAAAGCCCCTGGAAGACACTGTGCAGATTCTAATTGGTTAACCATTATCTGCCACTCACATGAATTTTCTTTCAAAAGCTCGTAATAACCTTTTCACTTTAGGCATCCATGTCATCCATATTCCCAAGTATAAAAGTTTGAATCTTTCTTTTCTGAATTGCAGGTTCCATTTCTCTTATGGTTCAATGTGGTGCAAATAATTATGTTTTTATGTCTTTCTTTTACACTGTGTTCCTAATAAAAATGTTCTCTGCTTCAAGCCTATATTTCCCATATCCAGCTATGTTTAGAAAATGACATAGAAAATTGTATTTGATAATTTATAAAGGAGAGCTGAGAATACTTCTTGTTTGTGTCTTCCTTCCTTAGAAACTGAACCAGAACTATGCTTGACCGTGTAAAGGGAGCACCATAACCAATCAGATATATAGAAAAAATGTTGATTGATTGTATATTCTCTTCTAAGAATTCTCTCTTCAGATCCTTTGCCCATTTCTTGATTGGTTTTTTTTGTTGTTGTTATTATTATTATTATTATTATTTGCTTTGCTTTTTGAGTTCTTTATGTACCCTAGATATTAGTGCTCTATCTGATGTGTGAGGGGTAAAATATTTATTCTAGGATGTAGGCTCTCTCTTTACCTCACAGATTGTTTCTTTTGCTGAGAATAAACTTTTTAGATTGATTCCATCCCATTTATTGATTATTTGTTTTAATTCTTGTGCTATAGGTGTCTTAGTAAGAAAATTGGGGCCTAATCCCACATGATAAAGATTAGAGCCTGTGTTTTATTGTATTAGATGTAGAGTTTCTGGTTTAATTCTTAGGTTCTTGATACACTTTGAGTTGAGTTTTGTGCATGGTGAGAGATGGTGGTTTGTTGAAAAGGCTATATTTTCTTCAGTGCAAGTTTTGGCAACTTTGTCTAATATTTTATAATTATAATTTTGTGGGTTAGTCTCTGTGTCCTCTATTCTGTACCATTTGTCTTCCAATCTGTTTTTTTTCTTTAGGGTTTTATAGTTTTTCTTGTTTAGATCTTTCATCTCTTTAATTAAGTTGCTTCCCAAGTATCTTATTTTTCTGAAGTTATTGTAAATGGGATAGTTATCTTCATTTCTTTCTCAAAAGATTTTTCACTAATATACAGAAATGACTTTGATTTATGGGTGTTGATTTTATATCCTGCTACTTTGCTAAATGCCGCAGTCTGGCTGGGCACAAACGCCGCAGTCTGGCTGGGCACACAATCACGAGCCACCACACAGCTTGTAGATTCAAACAGCAACTCTTTATTCCCAAACTCACACCAGCTGTCTACAATCACGTTCTAGGGAAATCCACGTTCTCTGCCCAAATCCACATCCACTGGGCTTCTGTCTCCCAAAAAATACTGTCTGAATCCCGTGAGAACTCAAGGGGAACTCAGGCAGCAGGATAAGCCCTATTCCCAGCAGGAATAATCTTAAACCTTAAACCTGGAACCTAAACCGGGAATGCCCTAAACCCGATTATCCTAAACCGGGAACAGCCTAATCCGCCCTGGTCCTTGAGCAAGGTCACCTACATGCAATGTCACTGCAAAATGTCCTATTTGCAGGAGTCCTTCCACTAAGCAACACGGGGTACGCTGGCAAGGAAATTGTCATACCTACTTGGCTAATGGCTCCCAGCAGCTAAATTTATATACTAGTTCTAGATATTTTCTGGTGGAGCTTTTTGAGTTTTCTAGGTATATAATCATATCTGGTATTTGCAGGTAAATGGATAGCATTGGAGAAGATAATGCTAAGTGATGCTAGCCAATTCCAAAAAAAAAAAAAAAAGCCAAATGTTTTGTCTTATATAAAGAGGCTGACTCATAATGGGGGAGGTAGGGGGAGCATGAGAGAAATAGATGGATTCTAGATAGAGCAGAGAGGTGGGAAGAAAAGAAAGGGGGCAGGGAATTAGCAAGGATGGTGGAATGTAATAGAGTTCATCATCAAAAGTACATGTATGAAGAATCAAATTGGTATCACCATACTTTATATACAACCAGGGATATGAAAAATTGTGCTCTGTACATAGAATAAGAATTGTGATGCTTCTGTTGTAATTTATTTTAAAAAATCGGTAAAAATATGAAAAAAAAATTGTTTATAAATTATATACATTAAATATATGCATGTTATATATAGAATATAAGCATATATATATATAATATTATATATATAATGTTTATATGTTTATATGTAGATCTAGAGGAAGGAAAGTCTCTTTCCTGAATTTTAAAAGACAATTAATTTATTAATTTGTTCTAGCTTTCTATTAGAACAGAATGCATTTCACTTCATAGTACACAAGTGGAGCACAAAATTTTATTTCTCTTATACAGAAAGTATAGTTACAAAACCTATGTAACTCTACTTTGTGTACAAAATATTTCCATCTCATTCCACCATCTTACTTACCTCTATACCGTCTCCCATCACCTTCCTCCCCTTTGTCTTATTCAAAGTTTCTTCATTTCTTCCATGCTACCTCCCACTTCCCTCACTGTGAATCAGCATCCACTTAGCAGAGTAAACATTAGGTCTTTGGTTTAGTGGATTGGTTTACTTGCCTTAACGTGATATTCTCCAACTCCATCCATTTACTTCCCAATTCTATAATTTTATTCTCTTTTAATGCTCAGTAATATTCCACTGTGTATATAGACCATATTTTCTTTTTCCATTCATCTATTGAAGAGCATATAGATTGGTTCTATAGTTTACCTATTGTGAATTGTTTTGCTATGAACATTGACGTGGATATGCCACTGTATTATGCTGTTTTTAGCTCTTGTTGGTCTAAACTGAGGAGTAGGATAGCTGAGTCAATGATGGTTCCATTCCAAGTTTTCTAAGGAATCTCTGTTCTTTTCCAGATTGGTGTCACCAATTTAGTGTCCTACCAACAGTGTAACAATGGGCCTTTTTCCCCATATCCTCACCAACATATATTTTTGCTTGTATTTTTAATAACTGCCATTCTGATTGGAGTAATATTAAATTTTAGAGTAGTTTTGACTTGCAATTCTTTAATTGCTAGACATGTTGAACATTTTTTATTGATTGATTGATTATTTATCTTCTAAGAAGTGTGTCTCTTCAGTACCTTAGCCCATTTCATTTAATGATTGGGAAATTTGTTTTTTCGCATTAAGTTTTTTAAGTTCCTTATATATCCTGGAAATTAGGGGTTCTATCTTATGTGCATGTGGTAAAAATTTGCTCCAATTCTCATGTATCACTTTTCACCTCACTGATTGTTTTCTTTTGCTGAGAAGAATCTTTTCAGTTTAAATTCATCCCATTTAGTGACACTTGTTTCTATTTCTTGTGCTTTAGTAGTATTCCTAAAGAAGCAAAATTTCAAATCCCCTACCTGGGATTACAGGTTTATGACATCATGCATCTATCTGAGAACATTTGTGGCAACATTTCAGAATCTTCTCAGATTTCGTTGTGGATTCTGGAGTGGGGAGATCATCCGAATCAAAACTCCATGCATTTTTTCCTCCAGGAGGGGGGTGAGATACTTTATAGGTATCTCAGTTTTTCTTTCCTCATGAATTCATTCTCCTTCTTTTTGGAGATTGTGGTATTGTGGATTGAGCCAGAGGTACTGTACCAGTTAGCTACATACCTGGTACTTTTTAATTTGTTTTTATCTTCAGATAGTTGCTGAGTGTGATTTTTAATTTGTGCCCCAGTATTGTGAGTTGTATTTATATATAAAATTTTAGCTTCTTGTTCAATGACAACTTCCCCCTTTCCCAGTATTATCAGTTACTTTACCAATATTATATTTCAAATGAACATGGTATTTTCAATTTTTATACCAAACTGGAAGAGATGTTTAAAGTATTTTTTTTCTCTCTGGGTACAATGATACATGCATATTAATTCCAGAGACTCAAGTGGCTAAGTCAGTAAGATTACAATTTCAAGGTAAACATCAGTAACTTAGGTAGACCAATTAGACAATTAGAAAAACATATCTCAAAATTTAAAAACATGGCTGGGTATGTAGCCCAGAATTAACATGCTCCTGTTTCAAATCCCCAGTACCATAGAAAAAAACTCAAAAGCAAAATTTGTTGTTGTTTATGAGCATTTTACATGATTGAAAAGTAAAGAAGAATCCCTTGATCTTGGCAAAATCATGTGTTTCTATTCTTCCTTTGTGTCTCCAAGGGCAGACCACCTGACAGAGTGTTTTTATGCTCTGATTTCCTTTTATGGAATGTATATGAGAGCATTCTCATTCCCTACTCTAGTATTTTCCTGGAACTGTGTTTCAGAACTATGTAATATTAGGATCCCACAGCTGGCACATCTAATGCCTCTCGTAAGTCCAGACCAGTACTTGGGGCTTCTCTTGTTCAAGAGCAGTATAAATTTAGTGGGTTTAGTTTGTCAAATAAGTAACTGAGAGAACTCTCAACTTCCTTTTTTTTTAATGTCTTCACTAGCACAGTGTTTCTTTCTTCCATATTCATATAATTGGAGTACTACTTACTATTCCACTTGTTCAGAGTAGCCATTCTAACAGCTGTGCTCAAGCTGCAGAAGATCTTATAGTTGGCTGGTGCACTAAAATTCGGATGCAAGCTTTTTAGATTCCAGGGTGCCTTATGCTCACTGGAAAAAAATTGATGTACACCTATTTTAGAAATAAAGTGGGATCTGTGATTCTAACAATTTTTCTTCACTAATATTAGAGATTTTAACTCATTACAATGTTGGCACACCAATGTGAAACCACTCTTTTTTGATCTAGGGAGATTTGCACCTGCACAGTTGCCAGTGTTTTCAATTCTTTTAAGTTTCAGATGTAGTCCATTGAATGTAAAAAGTTAATATCGGGACAAATTACTTACAGAAAGAATTGGTTAGGTCTGGTGTTATTACTGAAGTGAGCTGGGTGAGAGAGCTCAGGAAGTGCTAAATTGCCACTTTGAATTTCAGTGGTGGTCTGTATTTCCCTGTTAATTTTTTGGGACTTTCTAGATAAAAGTTCAACAGTCAGCAACAGCTCTTTGCATTTTTAGAGAATGTTGGCAAATCCATCTAAGGGATTAAAGGTTCCCTTAAGATTTAACACCTCTTCCACTCTGGTCTAATGGAAAAAAGCTCATGGATCTTGCATGAGATTAGAAAACCACTTATTTTTACCCCCTGGAGTTGATGCTCATATACATCTTATTCCTTCCTCTGTGTGTACAGATAAATTAGCATTCAAACCGTGAATCTGAAAAGCTTGCATCAGAATTTTAGTACACTGGCCAACTATAAGATCTTCTGCAGTTTGAGCACAGCTGTTAGAATGGATACTCTCAAAAAGTGGAATAGTAAGTAGTACTCCAATTGTGGATATGGAAGAAGGAATTACTGTGCTAGACTATAGGAAATTTAGAGTTAAATATGCTGTATTTCAAACACAAATCAGTCTTCCTTTATTCATATTAACACGGGATTTGGGCATTTTGTTCCAATAATATGGTATATTGCTCAAATCAGGATAATGCTCAAGTGCATTCTAGTCATCTCTTGGTAGATTTTTTTTTTCAATTTTCCAATATGTGTGCCTCTAATTCCTTTACAGTTTTAAGAAGGACTCAAAAGAGGGGTACATATTTATTTGCTGTATCCATAAATGGAGGGAGGCTTATATTCTGCTTTTATTTTTATTTTATTTTTTATAATTATCTATCTTTATATCTTCTGTTTTGTGGATGCTTATGTATAATTCAAGTGTCACACACATTCTGCACACAAGTCCCTACTTGTGATCTTGTTCTAACATCTACCTTGAGGTTGAATTGTAGCATTCACTCACATTAAATATTTTATTGATATGTTTTGATTTATATATTTATAATACTTAACAATAAAAGATTTGCATACATATGAATTGCCCTATGTAGTTTTCTATATTGTGATTTCTTTATCTTAAAATTACTACACTGTTGTAATATTATAACATGTATTAGTGTCAGGTAATGATCACTAGTACATTTGCTCTTATATATGAGAGAGTTCTTGGCTAATTTTACATATATTTAGCTTTCCATGAAAATTTTAGAAGTTTTTGCTTTGATTTCTTCTTTAACAAAAAGTAAAGCATGGTACAATTTTGACCAGTTATTATTATAGGTTAACTTGGGAAAAATGGTCATTTTTATAATAGTTTTATCTTTTGTAATTATGTTGAATATTTGAGTCTTTTATGTGCTTTTCTGTATTTTTACTTTCTCAAATACTGCATATTCCTTTTGTAAATATACTTGCATATGAAATGCAATATTCATGTGACATCGGCATAAAACATACATGGTATTTTATAGTATTTGTCAAACTGGATAGAATACATCAATAAAAATTCTAGCTCCTAGAATTTACTTTTTATAAAATTTAATAATTATTTCTTCCTCTTTAACTATGCCCCTTGGTTTCAACTCTGGAGGAATATGGCTGTATTCTCATATACAGTTGCCTTAATTTTAATCTCTGTTTCTTGTGTGAGTGTATCGTATACATTTGATTAAAAAAACAGTTTCTACAAATGGATAATAAAAGCTTAAATTATTATTTTCCTCTTTTTTGAATGAATTTATTTCAAATATTCATCAATACTATTTAATTAATCTATATGATGTGATTTTATTCAATGTTACCTAATTTCTAAAGATTTTGAGTTTTTATGATTATTGACCACTTAGGTATATCTTTTTTAAAGTGGCTCTTCAGGAATTTATTCTGCTTTTCTTTTGCAATTTGTTGTATTTTTTTCTTCTTATAAGTGTTTGATTATATGTGAGGAAATTAGGGTTTTTTTTTATACCTTGTCACTTTTGCAACTTTTAATGTAATCATTTGATTAATAGATTTTTTTGTGTTAATATTTTGTAATTCATAAGTTTAAACCTGTTATTGTATGATTTTGAAAAAAAGACTATTTTTTTCTTTTGTGATATTAGGGATTCAACCACAGTGTCCTATTGCTGAGCATATTCTCAGCTCTGTTTTAAATTTTATTTCCAGAAGGGGTTTGGTCAATTTCTTCATTTGGCCTTAAATTTTGAACTTCATGCCTTAGACTCCAGAATAGAAGATATTTCAGGTGTGCACCACCATATGCACCCTGTATTTTTTTATGTAAACTTTTGAGCTTTGTGCTTTCTTATATTTCAGTATTATTTATTAATAACTTATATTCAGCATTTAATGTGTCAAAACAAGTTGTTATGTTTTGTGAGTGAAGGGATACAATAGAATTTATTATCATACTGTTTTCCCAACATCCTAGCATCTTTCTTTGGAATGAATGCCATTTTCCCCTCTTCCCTGCACTGTAATCTTCATTATGTATCACTTCCTAAATAACAAGAGACTTATTAAGAGTTTTGTTGTTGTTTTCTATAGTTCCACCATTTATTTTATTATGAGGTTTACCCTGATTGATTTAACTTCATAACATCAATCATGTGGCATCATGGTACTTTGACAGCAGTAGACTTTATGTACAACTGTGGGTATAGCAAATATCTTAGCCATGTACTCAGCTATACCATCTAGGTTCTTGTCATTACACTCAGAGAATTGGAAAATCGCAGAAGATTCTTAGGATAAATTTTTAGAATGTATTTCCATCAAGTGAGAAATCATTATATATATATTTGCAATTATATACTATATAATTGACATAATTTTTATTTGTTGAATTTTGAAATTTGCCAGTGCTTTTATAATTGTATCTGCTTTTTTTTTTTTTTTTTTTTT
>NW_026008379.1:0-3667 GCF_001458135.2 Marmota marmota marmota | reverse complement strand
CTCTCTCTCTCTCTCTCTCTCTCTCTCTCTCTCTCTCTCTCTCTCTCTCTCTCTCTCTCTCTCTCTCTTTTGAAGGAGAAGTTGTGCCAGAAACTCTTCTCCATTTGTTTTGCACTATTTCCCCGCATGAAATTGACAAGAAGTAGTACAAAGCTAATGACAGGGAAAAATGGAAATTAACAACACAAGGAGAGTATGTTGGAGCTTTTATTTTGACTAAGATAAATATTTACTGCTTTGTCTTACCTTTCATTTGTCACAGAGACAACACAGCTTATACTATAAACTCTCACGAGAAGGATTCATTGTCTCTGATACAGTGAGACAGCAATTCATGCATACATATATCTTCAAGATCCTCTTATGTTTGCAGAGGAATGGCTGATAAATGGAAGTAAAGCCTCATAGAACAAACTGAAGAGAATGGCTTTCTTTTTTTATGGGCAACATTAGAAATAGGTTTACTGAACTAATTCCCAAAACAAGACAGCGTTTATATACCTTTAGTGCCATGTTTTGAAGAATTTCACACTTCAGTTATCAAAATTAAGAGAAGTACCACATAGCCTTATATGGTGCATTTTCTTTACATTTCAATCAACAAGGGCTACATTTATCAAAGCGAAGAAGGATCAACATAGTTTTTAAAGGACTATACAATTAAAACTCTGTCTTCTGTTCTTCTACACGTTTTATCACAGAAAAAAAAAACAATGTTAGTAGGGGTTTTTCCTCACGTCACACTCTGTGAGCCAATTTTTATTGTCAGATATGACCTCCAATTGCAACATCCAAACCCAGAACACACTGTTAACTTGTGTTTGCTACTGTGTATGTGTTAAGAAGAGATTTCCTAGTAGCTTGCATTTAATATCTTTATTAGAGTTAAACACATATCTCCTTGACTTCTTCTTAGTGAAATAAATAGATAAAACACACTCCATGGAAAATAAGTTTGAGAGGGGGCAAGAAAAAAAAAAGCATATCGTCCTCCATTTTGTTCTGACTGGTAGAGTAAGAGGTTTCTTCAAAATGTTCCCTGTTTATCATAACAAATCAAAGAGAAATACCATTTAAACAACAAAAAAAATTTGGCTTCATAAATTGAGCCATCTGCATAATATCAAAATTTCACTGTAAAAAGGACATGGCAAGAGAGGGAGATGGGGACTTATGTACAAACACTTCAGGTGGAGGACCACATTGTTTCATTTTATCCAGGCAGCAATTTGTCAATACTTAGCCAAGAGTTTCCTTCCTCACTCTTCTTCCTTTCTCCTGCTCCCTCTCTCCTTCCTTCCTTCTTTTTTCTTTCTTTTATTCTCTTCTTTTCTTTTCCTTTCCTTTCCTTACTAGGGATTACACCTAGAAATGCTTTACCATTGATCTACATCCCTAGTCCTTTCTATTTTTTGAGGCAGGGTCTCACTGAATTGCTGAGGCTGGCCTTGAACTTGAACTTCCTTCTCAGCCTCCTGAGAGGATTATAGGCATGCATCACCATGCCCCACCAAAAGCCTTTTAGTAAATTTAATTTTATTGGACTCAGTAATTCTACTTTGAAGACTATCCTGAAGGAAAAAAAAATCTGATGTTCTGCAAAGATTTATACTATAGGAAAATCTGGAAGCAATACAAGTTTCCAACATAGTGAGTGATAAGATGAACTATATAGCATGCTTCCATACAAGGTTATGTGGAAATTAAAATGACGTATCCCAGAAATATATATATATATTTCTCATATATATACACACACACACACACACACGTTCATGAAAAACTATTAAGTTAAAAAGATGGTATTTAAAGCCACACACACATACACACAGAGTTGATGCAGTTAGCACAAATTACATGGGTTTTTTGGATATTAGCATTATAAATATAGGTGGATCTTATCTGTTTTCAATGATTTTTGTAATGTCTTATATTTTTATCATTAAGTTACATTGCTTATGGCAGGAAAATAAATTTTAAAAACTTCTGACTTAGTCAACTGTATTTTTGAAATAATTATCTTTCATAATAATGATCACAATAGTTCCACAACTTGGAACAACTCAGTTAACACTTATAATTGTAAAGAAATATCATGAAGTACTAGATCTAGATTTGCCTGCAAAAATGAGGCAGGCATTGAGGAATACAGATTTGCATAGATATTTAGACAGAAAATCTTGTCTAATAAATGCTACACTATATCAGTAGACCAACACTAGCAACAGGAGGGTACTCAGACCAGGTGGTCAGCATTAATAAATCCCATTTAGAAGATTCTTGAAAAGAGTGGACACTCCAAGAATAAGGGCTGTTCAGAGACCCTACCAGGCCAAATGGACCACACAAACTCCTTAGAAGACCATCAGCAGGCTGCCACATTTCAGTCACTAGACCCCAAAAAATAAGGACCATAAGATGTTATGGTTTAGATATGAGATGTCCCCCAAAATCTCAAGTGTGAGACAGTGCAATAATATTCAGAGATGAAATGATTGGATTAGGAAAGTGTTGGTCTAAGCAGATCAATTGTCTTAAACAGTTAACCCTGTAGTAATTGTAGGCAGATAGGATATGGCTGGAGAAAGTGTCTTTGAGGTTCATATTTTGTCCCAGGCAACTTGTGCTTGCCCTCTCACTTTCCTTTGATACACTTTAGGCCCAGAGCAATGGAGTCAGCTGACCATGAACTGACCCTCTGAAACCATAAGCCAAAATAAATTTTTCCTCCTCTATGTTGTTCTGTTTGGGTATATTGGTCACAGTAATGCCAAGCTGATGAAACATAAGAAAAGAAAAATACAATGAGCACTAGAAACAAAACATAGTATTAAATTTCCCTAAGTTTGAATCAAAGTAGAGTTTGAATCCTGGAATAAGTTAAAAATACAAATGTTCTGAGAATTACAGTTTAATGAGGATATAGGTCAGAGAAAAATATGAAGCAAATCATGGCATGCATTAGAATGTCAGGTTAGCTTGGAGTCAGGTTTGGAAAGAGACATGGTATTTAGTTTTAGACATATTGTGTCTGAATGACAGTAAGAAAATGATGTAGTAATAACCAACACACAGTTGACCATGCAATAAGGTTTATGTGAGAGGTCCACTAAAAGAAATGTCTTCATTGGCATGGAGGTGACGTACTGACTGTCCATCTTTCCCTTGTTCACAAGGTCCCTGCTCTCTCTTCCTACTCTGTCCCTCAGGATACTGATTTCTGTAGTCTGCTTATCCATCCTCGATCATCAGCTGGCTTCTAATTGGGTTTGGCTCCTAGGAGGCAGGGGCTGGGAAATACAGGGAGCTGACAAAAGGGGAAGTCATCTGAGTCTTTCTTCCCTGCTTTCGTCTTTGCTTCCAAGTCCTATTTCTGGCAGTAACTATATCCCTCCACAGTTAGGACTCCCATTGAGAAGTTATCTCACTAAGCTTTTATAGATTTGAGTCCTTGCTTTTCCTTAGGCTGGATAATTTCCCGGTATAATTGAGTATCCCTATCCAAAATATTTGGGAGCAAACATTTTTCAGGTTTTGGAGTTTTTCAGATTTTGGAACATTTACATAAGTATACAGAGAGGTTTTTGGAATGGGATCCCAAAGTATATTTCATAAACACCATATATATATATATATATATATATATATATATATATATATATATATA
>NW_026008378.1:0-3667 GCF_001458135.2 Marmota marmota marmota | reverse complement strand
TTTTTTTTTTTTTTTTTTTGCGGAGCTGGAGATTGAACCCAGCTCTACCACTGAACCATACCACCAACCCTTAGGCCTTTTATTTTTAGCGTGAGTCTCCCTTTCTGGGGTGGTGTTGAAGACATGTAAAATAATGTGAGAGAAAATTCATCAGGATTATTATGACCTCCCCTCTGTAGATTGTCCTGCGCAAAGATAATTCAACAATTAAATTTTCAGTTCAACTTAGGTTTTCGGTGTTGGGATGGGGGACAATGATTCTGTTTTGTTTTACCCTATTTCACGAGTTTACTAATCGAATCATGTGATTATAGAATGATAATCAACTGGCACAAACAGGTTTGGGAACAGTGCTAGTGGCTCTCTGCTGGCATTGGGCTCACGTGGTTGGAGAAGCTGGGTTCCTCTTAGAGAAGAGTCCCCCAACTTGTGCATTCCTTGAACCCCAGATTCCAACCAGTGAGCTGCATAGAAGGAATGAGGCCTTCATCCAGCAGGAGAGAGAGCTTTGCGGGACTATTTGGTTTTTGTGTTTTTGAGACGAGGTCTCTCTGTTGCCCAGGCTGGCCTTGAACTCCTGGGCTCAGGTGATCCTCCCGCCTCAGCCTCTTGAGTACCTGGAACTACTGTTTTTGCCCTTGGAGCTGGAGCGGGATGGTCCCTGGTTAGCTGGGTGAAGCTTCCAGGAGCAGGAAAGTAGTCCTGGGCGGGAGAAGGCAGGTGGCTGTACCGTGTCCCCACCTGTGCCCCCACCTGTGCCCCCTGGTGGTGGCTCCTGGAGACGCTGAACACAGGTCAGAAGCTTCTGCTCCTTCCCTGCGACCTCTGAGCAGAGGCCAAACCATTGCTCCTCCTCCTCCTTTCCCATTTCTGCTTCATTAGGAAAAATCGAAACCCAGCAAATCACATTTCACCCCAGAGAGTGAATAACCCGTGGAGAGGCGCAGAGAGGGAAATCACGGGCCTTTCCCGGCCCAGCAGGGCGGAGACAACCAGCAGCCTGCCTTGGCCCTCCTGCAGACCTCCCATCCGGAGCCCCATCCCATCTGCCCCGTTCTTCCGACTGCCCACGTCACTGTCTCTGTCCCCACTTTGACACCTCTCTGACTGCCCCTGCCTCAGACACCCCATGGCTCCCCTCAGCAGAGGCCCGGCCTTGCAGGCCCCCCGGGTAGCAGGTGACGCCCTCCCTGACCCTCGATGCCGGCTCTCTGCTGTGCTTACCCCCCACGTCCTGCTCCGCCTGGGCTCTCCAAATGCCACGTGGTCCCTCCGAAGCATCCACCGGGGAACTCACACGCGGAGGGACAGTGGATGGTGTCCGCCTGGTGTGTCTGCAGCGGGGTGGGGCGCAGGGTTTATTTAGGAGTCTGGGGAGTTGCTCTGGGGCCGGGGCCGGTTCCTATGTGGTTGACAAGGCGGTTGGTCTGTTTCGAACAGTGACCTAAGCGAGGTTCACCTGGGCTCAAGCCTGCAGCGGGGACAGGCCCAGGCCGGGAGGCGGAAGCCCTCTGTGTCTCCATCAGGACACAGTCACAGAGCTGGGAAACCGGGTCCCTGCATGGACGGTCCCTGTTGCCAAGGAGGGGAGAGTGGCTGTGGGGGGTGATGGTGTTTGTGGGGCCGGAGGGCGAGGGCCAGGTGGCAGCTGGAGTCTGGACTCATGTCCCAAGTGCCTTTCTTTTCAAAGGGTCACCTTTGAGCACTGGGCACATCTACACCTGGAACAGGAACTTGTCAGCCCGGGTGCCATCAGAGGACAATTGGCTAGAGGACAGTTGGCTCTGATTACATGTGGGAACAGGGACGCCTCCTGCGCCAGTCATGAAGGATGGAGGAGGAGGAGCCCCCAGAGCGGCCAGCCGACTGGCCGTTCTGCTCCTCGTCATGAGGCCTCTCTACCCCTGTGAGTTGAGTGGCTCAGGGAGCCCAGGAGGGCTCGGCAAAGCCCTGTCACCCTGAGTGGCTCTGAGTGTCCTCCCTCATCAGGGGTTGACAGGCCTGAACACACCCAGGTCCAGCAGGGGTCAGCAAGCCCTGAATTCTGATACTCTGAAGGGAGGACGGAGGGCCTGGCCTCAGGGTCACTGCTTTCTCGAACTCTGCCTCATTTTCCCCTCAAAGCAACCTTAGGAATTAGCTGTTGGTGTGCGTGTCTGTCACAGGCTCAGAAAGGCCAGGTGACTTACCTGAGGTCACCTGAGAACAAGAAACAGGTGAAGGTTTTAAGCATCCAGCGCCCTGACGGCCCATAGTCTGCTGGACTCAGTGATGTCCTCCATGTCACCACGGAGGCCAAGCTCCAAATCAGCCGTAGCTCCCTGTCCCGATCCCCATCCCTCCACCCCCTCCCTCAATTCTCTCCTCCTTGGGGCCCATCAACGTGCTCAGGGTTTTGGCTGCCTGAGAAGTGGACAGTTCCAGTAATGGCCAGTCCCCGGGCACCCAGACCATTTCCCTGAGGCTGCTCTTCTGGAGCCCTGGATTATAAAAGACCCTGAAGCCAGACACCACCCAGGGAAGTTCTGATTTTATGGGTCTGGGGTGTGGCTCGGGAATCAGGATGTTGGAAAGCACTCTGGGCCATCCAGGGTACAGGATTAGAGGCACCCGGGAAGGTCTGCAGCTATGAACAGCCAAACAGTCCCCATCAGGAGAAGTTGTCCAAGACTTGTGAGTGCCAAAGGCCGGCTGGCTGGGCAAAATAAGTGGAGGGTGACGAACAACTTGCGTGCGTTGATACAGCAGGAGTAGGAGCCGTTTATTGTAGGACAGGAGCGGTATTTATACATCCCACACAGCTTATCTAATTAGCATAAACTAGATACAGCAGTCAACCAATCAGGAATCTCCACACTGAATGGCTCCCTTTTGTTACTTCTCAAACCACTCCCTCTGGCATTTTGCCAGGCACCATCCAGACTTGTTTACGAACTCTAACATTCCCCTGGCAAAATGCCAGGTGTTATTTTGACTTGTTTACAGACTCTAACATGTGAGTGGGCAAGAGAGACTGGGCAGGCTTGCAGTGGAGGGCAGGGTTTCAGGGGCTGCCTGTTTATAAGGGTTTGTACCTTTGAAAGTCTATTGATGAGGCTCTTTGTGGCTCAGGTAGGGGAGGAGCTGAACCGTAGGCCAGGGGGCTGATTCTGGTGCATGACACTGCGGATGGGTATCTCCCCACAGAGACACAACAGGCTTCCTTTTTCTTTTTTTAACTGGGTCTCTTGAAGTTGCCCAGGCTGCCCTCAAACTTGCCTAAGCCTCCTGAGTAGCTAAGGTCACAGCTGCATCCAGCTTACAGTGGTTTCTGTCCTCTAAAAAGATGAATTTGATACTTTTATTTATATTTTTAGTTGTAAATGGACACAATACCTTTATTTACTTATTTTTAAGTGGTGCTGAGGATCGAACCCAGGGCTTCACACGTGCTAGACAAGTGCTCTACCACTGAGCTACAACCGCAGTCCCTAGAAAAGGTGACTTTAAATGCAACTTGATTGCCCTGTGGGACACTGACCAGATTTACTTTATTAACAATTTTGTTCTAGCATCCTTTCTTTTCTTTCTTTTTTTTAAAATATTGCTCAAGGAAAAGGATGATATAAAGCTATATATCTGTATATATATATATATATATATATATATATATATATATATATCATAA
>NW_026008377.1:0-3667 GCF_001458135.2 Marmota marmota marmota | reverse complement strand
TTTTTAATGCAGAGTAATACTCCATTGTGTATAAATGCCACATTTTTAAATATTTATTTTTCCTCATTTTCAGAAATCTGGATATAATATTGCTACCTCATTGTGCCATTAGAAGGATTAAAAGAAAACATCAATGAAATGCTTAACCATGTACTTGATAGAGTAAGGGCTCCAAAATGGCACAAATTTATTATTTGTCATATCATATTTTCCTTAGGAGTATTATAAGTAATGTCCTGGTGAAAACAAAAACACAGAAAGAGAAACTCACCTGCAAGTAATTCTGAAGCCAAGTGCAGTGATGCATACCTGTGGCCCAAGTTACCTCTGAGGCTGAAGCAGAAAGATCACTTGAGTCTAGGAATTGAGACAAGACTTGGCAACATAGGGAGAAACCATTTCTCTCGTTTATTTTTTATTTTTTTCGAGTAATTTCATTCTGGAAAAACTTTTACTACATTGTGAATAGGAAAGGGATCTGAAGCACTGGAAATTTGAAAGTGGAGATTCATATAGAAATCAGAAATAAATATTCCTATAGCAAGAAGATAGTTGAAATCATGTGACTAAAGGAAATCTGGAGCAAAAATCTGTGCAAGAAAAAGAACAGGCAGTCAAAACTAAATATTTAAGAATTTAGAAGTTTGATTATAATTAACTTGGCAAATTTGATCATATACATAGGATAAGATGGTGTTTTGCTGTTGTTTGCTTCTCTGGAAGTAAGTGCTTATTCTGCTTCCAGTCATTACCATTACCATCAACTGTTAAGAATACTGGTCCTCTGAAAAGACTTATGTCACATATCTTCTTCTTTCTATGCTAGAAGATCTCAAGCCAAGATATGTGAGGGAAAATAGTACCAGCTCAAGAAATATTTTAACTGAATAAGAAGCAGTAAGATTTATAATATGAATTACTTCAAAAATTTAGGATAATTCATGTAATACATAGACATTAAATTTAGGCTTACACCCATATTTGTAAATATATATTTTTGTGCAATCACATTCATGTTTAATGGGATTCAACCAGCAAAGTTTCCCCTAGACTTAAATATTTTTAAAAGGACAATATTTTTTCTACATAGGTGTGTGTAAACTCAGCACTACCAGGTACCAGTGATAATTGTTAATTGCAATTGATAGAAGAAAACTTGACCTCATCTAATTCCTTCAAAAACAAACAGTAATTTCATTAAGGTACTGTGTCTAACTTTTTGAAAGAAGATGTTTTCCAGGTTGGCTCACCATTGGGCAAAATGTTGTCCAGATGATCAACAACTTTGGCCTCTTGTATATATAATTTATTATTATAAGTATAAACTGTCTTCAGTGAAATATAATTTTTCAGTTATATTCAGCAGGTATTTATTTAGCATATAATATGTAAAAGATGCTCTTGTTAATCAATCAAGAAAACATTCATAACCTTTGTATAAAACATATTTATCTCAACTTTCTTTATTTAACCCCCTGCCCCCAAAGTTTCTGAATTGGTAGAACCCGTTGTGTCTGCATAATATATTACATTATATTATTGCTGAGTTTAGACAAACTAAAATTGTTGACTGGGAGACTATTTTGTTAGTGTAGTTAGAGGAAATGTGTGTGTTTGAGTCATGCAGGAGGTGGGAAGGAATGTAGGTGGTTGTATTTTATTTTTTTAGGCCGTGGGTGTTATTTTGATATATTGGGGATATTTCAAGGTTTGGGAGTGAATGTTCTATTGTAGTTTCTATTTTCTTTTGTCAGTGATGTTCTGAATGTTGTTTTTCTTGCAGATGGTATTTGGAAATTTGATCCAGAGGAACATGTTTTCAGAGAAAAAAAAGTTGGGTGGGGGGATGGGTGCTAGTTAAACATACTCCCACACCACTCATCTGGTAGTTGTTATTGCCTTTCGAGTTTTATTTTGTTTCTCCATGAGGTAGATACTGTGTGATGAACAGGTCGTTGATTTTCATATTTGTCAATTCCCATAGTAACAAGTATTTCCCTCAAAGGAAGGAAGACAGTATTGACAGGACACTAAAGAAGAAATATGCAGAGATTCGAAAATATATTAAATTGAGAAGGACATTTAAAACAGGAAAAAAATAAATCAAAAACAAAATAGAAATTACTGTTTTATTTTTAATTATAATTATGGAGCTATAAGAAATACCTGTCTGGAGCCCCTGAATTTATGAAATTATTATCATTCTGCTGCATATACCTCATGTGGATGAAATCAGTTAAACAAACGTTGCTCCAAGATCTATGCTTAGCAACTATTTGTCTCTTCTGAGGAGACAGAGAAGTTAGAAAAGCAAAATCTTGAATGAATTTCCTGAGGAACTATGGATAGGGTCTGAAGCTATAATAGCTAACCAGTTACAATATTATTTTGTAACATTTCAAGGCATAATGAGTGACAATAGGAAGAAAGATGGAAAAAAGAACTTTATCCAGAAATTAAATGTCGATAATAAATGAAGATAATGGGCCAGGGAGGAAAGGTGTAGGGTGGGAGAATTAGATGACAATAAAGACTGATACATATGAATGGCATGAACTTCAAAGAAGGCATCTGAACCAAAAATTAGGAAAAATCATTTGGAGAAAAAGGTGGGTGTAGCTTTTCTTCTTTGGGAAGTAAGCAAGAGAATGGCTCACAGAGCAAACAATAGAATAGTCCCTTAGAATCTTTATTTGTATTGTTTGAAGAGAAGTATGTCCTTTTTCTTTGTGTGCCCTAGAAGCTGGATAGTTTGTATCTGCCTGTGACTTTTTTTTTTTTTGGAAGGGAAGCCATAGCACATGGCCCATGGGACTTGTGTAGGACAGAGAATCACAGTCTACAGTTCTCCCTTTTCCCCATTAACCTTTAAGCTCAGAGCCAACTGGAACCAATTTTGTTTCAGCTACCATTGTTAAACATCTTTCTTGGTGTGTAATAAGTACTCACTGTAAATTGATGAACAAATGTTATCATTTAATACTTTATTTCTAGTCCTTGATGGCCCACAGTCTAACTAAAAATAACAGCTTGTAAGCACATGCCCAAGTTCCCTTACAGAAAGTCTTACAAGGCACATTTAGATAAAGTGGCTCCACATGCATCAAGAAGATGCAAGATTGCAGCTGTGTTTATAGAGATGGCTATGCCTTGGGCTAGATAGGGAAGAATCCATGTTCTGTCAGGTAAAGGGAAGTGAAGTTTAGGAAAGGGAAGAGCAATTCAGAAAAAGGAAATAGCATGGGTGAAAGCACAGAGGAATTGAATTATACAATGTGTCCTTAAGATGTAAGTCTTCTGATAGGGAAGGTTTAGAGGGAGAGAACGCTTGAGTCTGAGAGGTCTTGTTAAACCTTATTCTAAGGATTTTATACTTGTATTATATTAACTTATAAGAGGTGTCTTCTTTACTGATTTTTTTATTGTCAAAGAGTGCTGCAGTCTGGCTGGGCACAAAATCACGAGCCACTCAAGCAGGAACAAACTTTATTTTTGAAACTGCCGCCAATGCCCCGTATGCTCCTGGCAAGATTGCCCACCGATCCACACGGCATTCTCCCGGACCCCCACAGGAAGTCCCTCCTCTGGAATTCCCTCCTACCGCACTTCCCCAACCAATGGGAACTCTCCAGGAGTCCCATAGCAGGCCGAGGTGGACAGCAGGAGT
>NW_026008376.1:0-3669 GCF_001458135.2 Marmota marmota marmota | reverse complement strand
AGAGAGAGAGAGAGAGAGAGAGAGAGAGAGAGAGAGAGAGAGAGAGAATTTTTTAATATTTATTTTTTTTTAGTTTTCGGCAGACACAACATCTTTGTTTGTATGTGGTGCTGAGGATCGAACCTGGGCCGCACGCATGCCAGGCGAGCGCGCTAACACTTGAGCCACATCCCCAGCCCCTATGCTAGGTTTTCCTGTTCCTTTTATAATTCTCTTTAATTTTTTCCAGTTGGAATTTTAGTAAGGTAAATAAATTGATAAAATTAACAATCTCCTTTAAAACCAAAAGGAATAAGGATAAAGGAGGCAACATTACATGATAATATCAAAAACCTTCTACTGGCTGCTCTGATGGTAATTGCTAAAGCAAGAAAAATACTGAGTAGTAGAGACAAATGCAGGGTGGTAGAAAGTGTGAATGATCAGGAGAATCAGGAGACAGGCGCCCCTCTGCCCCCTCTCTTAAAAAGTAAATTTAAAATATCTCATGAAGGCTATTTTTATTCTCAAGAAAAGAAAAATCAACTTGCCTTGCAGATCTTCATCACTACATTTATTCTATTTTTACATGGGGAAAAAAAATGAATTCTGTTGTTCAAAATTTTACCAGGTTGAAGACTTAAATTATTGTCTTACTTCCTTTGGATCCCTACCATGTACTACAGTGCTTGGCACACAGTAAGCATGTTTAACCAGAAAACAAACATTACTAAAGTCACAGGAGCACTAGTCTCAACACAAATCTAGTCTTTTGAAGGTCTAGAATCAAATATTAAAACTCCAAATTGGAACTCAGCAATGACCTAATTTGAAGATTCTGGGAACATACATTTTTGTAGCACTAAAATCCTTTCTTGAAATAAAATCTTGCATAAATTCTCTGGCTTGGACTTTCGGCACTATGCTGACTGAAGGCAGAAAACGATGTTAGCTCTGATTTGTTACATATGGCTTTATTATGTTTAAGTACATCCCTCCTACACTTAAACTGTTTATCATGAAAGAATGTTGAATTTTGTCAAACGCTTTTCCTGCATCTATTGAGATGATCAGGAAATTCAGTCCTGCATTCTATTACTGTGATCTATCATATTTATTGATTTGCCTATGTTGAACAAATCTTCCATCCTAGAGATAAGGTCTACTGGATCGTGGTGTCTGATCCTTTTAAGGTGCTATTGAATTTAGTGTGCAAGTATGTTGTTGAGGATTTTAGCATTTATGTTCATCAGAAACACTGACCTGTAATTTATTTTTTCTTGTACTGTTCTTAGTGACAGATAGTTTTTAATTTCAGCAACTAATGCAATAAAGATTTCACAATTAAATATTCAGCAAGTAAACATTAACTTCTATGCATTTTCTAAATAAAATAGCTTAGCACATGTTTATTTCTCTCTCCTAGTCATTTTCTTTTCTATAATCTGAGATTGTTCATCCAGGTGGATGTTTTAAATTTTGAAATTTCACATCCCTTCTCTTGCAAGAATCTCTTCTGATATTTACATTATTTCACATCATGAAATATACATTTAAATGCATCTCTTTTTGATAATTTTGGCATTCACCACTTTCCATTTTCCTTAATAACATTTTTTTTTACTTTCCTTATCAAATTATACATTTTAAATTCTTTTTTCACTATAACACTTTTATTTTTAATGTTTTATTAATGCATTATACCATACATACATAACAGTGAGGTTCGCTGTGATAGATTCATAGATGCACATAATATAACTTACTTCAATTAATTCCCTAGAGCTTCCTTTTCCCTTTCCTACTCCCTACCCCTTTTCCCCTTCCGGGATTCTTCTGGTCTTCCTCCTTTTTAATTCATATATATGTATATTTTTCTTTAGAGCATCATAATTATACATAAAAGTAGAATGCATTGTGATATACTCACACATGCATGCAGTACATTTTGGTCGATTTTATTCCTTTATTCTTCCCCTTTTCTTTCCCATCTCCCTCCCCCTTGATTCCCTTTGTCTATTCAATCAATTTCCCTTCTATTTTCATAAGATTACCCCTTTTAAAAAAAAATCTTTTTTTTCCTTCTAACTCCTACATAAGAGAAAAAATATCATTTGACCTTAACTTTCTGAGTCTGGTTTACTTCACTTAACATGATATTCTCCACTTTCATCCCCAGTATCACCACACACAAAAACAAGTATACATTCAAGTACATTTTGTTTTTGAGTTTTCACTTATGCTTAGTTTGATGGCTCATTCAATAATTTTCTCAAAAATAACATCCTAGTGATATGTCTTCTGAGGCTCTGTACATGCAATTATGTCATTCTGTTACCTTCACACGTGTAAGATTCTTAGGTCATATTTTGGCCTAAAGCCTTAGAATGATGCTACTCTATTATTTTATGATATTTAAGTTTGCAACTAAAGAGACTAAAATCATATAAGTTTTGGTCTCCCCTTCCCCAGTCTGGACATCTGAAATCATTCTCTCTGTACTGTAATTCAAATTTTTTCAATCTTCCATTGATTTTTATTTGCTAAAGGGTGAATCTTGTCAATTTACATACATAGACATTCTGAAAAGTTTTCTCATGTCTTACTTATGTCTGTGTTATTTTTTTCTGAACTTTCCTTCAATTGTTGTATACTAGTTTTCTATTTCCTGACTTAGTATCTATCATCTTTCTCATATTTTTGATTCTTTGCCCTTTTCCTTTATAATCCGAAAGATAATTATTTTTCCTTCATACCGCTGATTTAGTTCTTTATAATCTGTGCTACCCAGTGAAGTGCCCATGTGAATTTTAAATTTGCTACTATGCCTTTCTGTCTTACTTCCAGTCCTTTCTATGACAGTGCCCTCCATTTTCATGTCATTTCTTCCGTTCCTTATGATATCTGTTTCTCTTGCATGGCCATCATATCTGCTTGTACTCTATGATGAGTTCTTAATATTTCTTTTGGACTAAAACATTTTTAGAAGGAACTCTTTTCTCTGAATCTTCCCTATTTAAGTTCTTATTCCTTTACCATATTTTCCAACAGACCCCATTTTGACTTTTCTCCTGGAATCACCCCTGAATAGTATTCCCCACTCAGCTCTCAGAGCTACACTACAATTCAATGCCCAAGACAATTCCCAAGAGGGTTGTGACTAGGTTATCCAGAGATGTCTTCTCCTCATGCCACAGCTATCCTCTCTGATGCACTGAAATACCATCTGTGGAAAACCAACAGGGAACTGATACCAGAATTTCTGACAAGTCAATAGAACTCTACACATTGGGTCTGTACCTCAAGGTACCATGCTACCTATAGTTTCCCTCTATTTCCTGCTCAGTTTTTTTTTTTTTTTTGGTTGGGGGTGGGGGAGCACAGAATTTTCTGCATGAAAGCATAACTAAGAATTATCTCTTTAGGGGAAAAATTCAAAATATTAACCATTTCTTAGAAAAATCTATCCAAAATTATGCAGTATGAGTAGAGGATCTAAAACTAAATTGTATAGATTTGTAACCTTACTTTTTCTACAACTTAACATTCTCTGTCTTGGGCTGAAGTCATGTCTCAGTGATAAGCACTTGCCTGACATGCATGAGGCCCTGGGTTCAATCCTCAGCACCACATATAAATAAATAAAAATCCATTGACAACTAAAAAAAAAAAAAAAAAAAAAAAAAAAAA
>NW_026008375.1:0-3670 GCF_001458135.2 Marmota marmota marmota | reverse complement strand
TTAAAAAAAAAAAAAAAAAAGAAGAAGTCTATGGAGGGACGATCTTCAAAAGTTTACTATACCATCAACATGAACCTAGACATGTCTGAGAAATCAATGGAGATATTTTCTCTGGCCTGCATTCTTCCCTTTAAGTACCCTGAAGTTCTGCCTGAAATTACTGCCAGATCAGTATTATTAAGTAGAACCCAGCAGACCCAGCTGAACACAGATCTGACTGCAGATCTTCCTGCAGGAGAATTGTGGAGGAGATGTCTGTATATTGAATGCCACAGAATGAGTTAGAGAACAGGCTGTCAGCAGAGATGCCCCATCTTCTTCCACCACAGAAAGTATAGTCCAGCTAGTTGATCCCATTCTTACAGGACTTTGGATCTATAGCCATAACATCTATAACAAATGCAAAAGAAAGAATAGTCTAGAGTGGGCCAAGGAGCTTTCCCTGTCTGGGTTTAGCATGCCTGGAAAACCGGGTGTTGTTTATGTGGAAGGTCCACAAAGTGCCTGTGAAGAATTCTGGTCCAGACTCAGAAAATTAAACTGGAAGAGAATCTTAATTTGCCATCAAGAAGGCATTCCTTTTGATGGTACAGATGATGAAATGGAAAGACAAAGGAGATTTTCCATTTTTGAAGAAAAAGTGTTCAGTGTTAATGGAGCCAGAGGAAACCACATGGTATTTGGTCATATGTATAAGTTTTTAAAAACCAAAGGATGTGGGTATGTTTTCCAGATGTTTTTTTGGTGTTAGAAGGACAGTAACTAAGGAGAAAAGTGGTTGAAAGTATTTTGTCGCTGTTAACTTTTTGTTTTTTCCCACTCTTTCTTGAGAGATGAAGTAGTTTTAAGTATAGTGGCACACATTTGTAATCCCAGTGACTCAGGAAGCTGAGGTAGGAGGATCACAAGTTCCAGGTTAAAAACTAAAAAAAGGGTTAGGAGTGTAGCTCTGTGTTGGAGCACTTGCCTGTGTTCAATCCCCAGTACCACAAAATAATTAACTAATCAGTTTTAAGAAAAGAAAGATTCATTTTATTTTAGTTCTATTCTTGAATATTAGGGTAAAAATAAAGCAAGAAAAAGAAGTGTAGTTGATAAAAATGTAATGATTTAAAGAACTGAGTTTCAATTTTTAATCTTTAAGTTATCAACAGAAATTTCTTGACATAAAAATTACCCGTGCGGACAGATCTTAAATATAAAGATGACTAAACACGGATGGGAATAAATAAATGAGTAAAAAGAAAGAAATTACTTATATAATGTTGGTGGCACAACTTGTCAGCCATTCCCAACACTCCCTTTTCCTTTACCTGCCATCAATAAAGAAGTTGGGAAAGCTTAACTGCTCACCTTCACAGCTTGTGTTGCAGCTAAAGGTACCCTTGGGACACATTTGCAGGGTTTCTGGGAAATACTTGTTTCCCAATAGAAGTGATAAAAGTGGCTAAGCCATCTTTTCCCCTATTTTTGAAATAAATAGTGAAGTTATGGAAGAAACTGGAATGGTCCTTTCAAACGCGATAAAGGAAAGATCATGGGAACCAAAGAGATACCAGTGCTCATCATGTTGGACTGCTGATCCAGTATCATCCTCTGACTATCTGTAGATATCTTATATGAAATAAAACCAGTTTTATTTAAATTTCCAAAAGAAAGAAGGAAAGTGGCATGGAAGTGGTGGTATGTTAGGATCTAGTTTTGCTTGCAGACATTTTTGGAGAGGACCAAGCAACACTAACAGAAGGCAAGCACCGTCTATTAGTAAATTGGTTTATAAGCTTGGAAAAATTTCAACACCTTCATAGTTGGGTTTTACATTAAATAACATTAAGACCTGACTCATCAGGTTGTTTGGAGGATTAAATGAACCAATGTGGAGAAAGTGCTGAGTCCATGAGGAGGGGAGCTGCAGTTATGGCTCCTGGTTTCTAGTGTCAGTGATGCAATGGACAGGAGTTCTCTTAATTAAGGTAGGAAATATATAAGATAGGCAGCTTTTGAAGATGACCATGATTATTTCATCTTGGGATGTATGATGTTGAAATTACCAGTGGAAATCTGATTGGAAGAACTTTGGTAAGAGTGTATTCATGTAGTTTTGTTAATTTACATCTCTGGAATATTTTAATGATATCTTATAAACTGAGAATGTATTAAATGTCAGGAATAGAACATCTGAGCAGAATGACAAAAAAAAATCATTAAACTTCCACCACCTCATGTTGTATGATAGTTATTACAGTATCAATTATTTCTTTGCCAATTTATTTTTAGAATTCTCCAAAGATGTGCTATGTTCACTCTCCTCATTTCTTCATCTGATACTTGTTTCTGTCCTACATAAATTTGGCTTCATGCACAGTATTCGTACAGAAACAATTTCTCCACATTTTCCTTCTTTCCACATCCAGACCAATACTTACTAAGCTTTATATATTTGGTAATAGCAATAACAGCTGTAGTACTATCTCTGTGTGACTTTAATTTGTATTTCCTTTATGAATAGAGCTTTTGAGCAGCTTTTTCATATATTTCTTGATAAAATAACTTCTTCATGCATTCCTACTGGGATTTTCCAGTTATTATATTATTTAACTTCTCTTCTTTACTTTTCAAACATTTGAAAATACTCATATTTTTTTATCTGTTCATATTTTTACATGCTTAAGTGATATTTCTCTTCCCATTTGGAACACTTTTCACTTAATAGCTTGTTCCTACCTTATCAGACTTTAAAACTTCAAAGTAATTTTTAATTTACACATTTTTCTCCTTTGAAGGGATCAAATCACCTACCATTTTGAAAATAAAGTTCTCATTATTCACCACTTCTATTCACTACATTTTTTGTGCACAACAATTATACTGAATAATAGGTTTCATTGTGGCATATTGGACATGCACACAATTTGATCAGTTTGAATCCTTACTATCTTTCCTTATTCTCTCTTCTTCTCCTTCTCCCTCATCACTTTTTGTTACCTTACTGGACTACCTTATATGTCCATGAGGTGTCTTTTTACCTGTTTTGTTCTCTAGCTTCCACTTATGAGAAAAATGTGTGAGCCTTGACTTATTCTGGTTTATTTCATTTAACATGATGCTCTCCAGTATCATCCATTTTCCTGCAAATTATGTAATTTTGTTCTTCCTCATGACTGAAAATGACATTATGCATGTATGCCACAGGCTTTGATTTTTTTAAAAAAAATCCATTTCTCTGTTGATGGACACTAGGCTGGTTCCATAAACTGTAATTGTGGAATTATAAACATGGATATGTATGTGTTGCTATGATATGATTACTATAATTCTCTGGGGGTAAACACCAAGGAATGGTATAGGTGGATCATATTGTGGTTCCATTCCTGTATTTTGAGGAAACATCATACTGATTTTCATAGTAACTGTACTAATTTATAGTTCCACCAGTACTGTATATTAGTTCCCCTTTTCCTGTGTACTCATTATCATTTATTGCTATTTGTATTTTTGATGATTGCCATTCTAACTGGAGTGAAATAAAATTTCAATGTAGTTTTGTAATTTTTGGCCATTTGTACTTCTTTGAGAAGTGTTGGTTAAGTTCATTTGCCCATTAGTTGAACAGGTTACTTGTTTTGTTTGTAGTGAGTTTTTTTTTTTTTTTTTTTTTTTTTTTTTTTTT
>NW_026008374.1:0-3670 GCF_001458135.2 Marmota marmota marmota | reverse complement strand
AAAAAAAAAAAAAAAAAAAAAAAACTTTTGAGAAAACAGAGCCCGGTTTCTCTCAATAGAAAACATCATTAGATACTAAATAAACATTAATTTAGGTAAACTGGTACTACGCAGCCCACAAGGAACACGTTCTTGTTTATATTTCACTCTGATGCATGAAGGAGTACATGGGGGAATTGATTTATGGAAATCACAAAGAAGGTATATTTAAGCAATACTTGACACTTTATTCTTAGGATACCTTCCTGCTCTGTCATGAAGGGCTCTGATACTCTGCCAGGAAGAGCATGCATCAGGTCCTTCTCCCAGTGCGGAAAGATCAAGAGAACACTCAATCTTTTAAAAATTAGTACAGAATCCCCAATAGTACAATGATTGATTTCCCCTGGATTCCAACAAATCTTTGAGAAATAGGGTATATTGTGAAGTTAGTTAACACAGGGTTTGGAAGTAAATTATTAACTCTTTAACAATGTAGATATTCCTGAAGTGTTTAAAGCACTTAAAAGGGTAACTTTAACTTATCTCTCATCAACAAGTTAGTGTCATTTAAAAGAAAAAGGGGGTGATTGATATGTGTGCTAAGTTAAAGATGACAGGGCTGTAGCTAGTCAATATGCCATGTTTAATTGGATCCTGAGTTGGACATGCCAGCTATAAAAAACAGTTTGGGGACATTCTGGAAAAATTTTAATGTGGACTGGTCATAAAACAAAATTGTGGGCAAAGGAGAAAATTAACTCAAAGTGGTTATAAAATAGAAAGTTCAATATAATTTCATTTTAGTAAAATACATGTACATATATATTGCAGTAAAAATGCATGTAAATGTGGAAGGATAAAGAAGATTTTTAATATTTTTAGTATTTTTCTCTAACTGGGGACAAGATGTGAATATAATGTAGGAATATAATGTTTTTATTTTCTTCTTTTTGCTTATCTGTGACTTTAACCCCATAGAGTACAAGCCTAGCACTTTGGTAATAATCACAATTTATTATTAATAAAATAATTAGCCAGCAGTAAACTGAATTTTATGTTTATACTTAAAATATTATATATTGTTACAGAAATAAAGAAACCTTAGACTTTCCTCAGGGTGGTGGGCAATAGCTTTGTTTTGTGGCTTAGAAATCCATAGGTGTGATTTGCAATGTGTTTTTCTTGATAACAAACCAGTTGGTTTAAAAAAAGCACTCAGACTTTGCTGAAGATTTCAGATCTGTTTTCGTACAATAATAAACTGATTACAGCAGATTTTCTCTTTTATAGTGATACTGAATATTTCTTGAATTGTGCCAGTTTTAGGGCACAAGTTCAAAAACATTGCTCTAAATGAAAGGGTGTTTTAAGCTCCTTTCTGGCATTGCTTATACAGCAATTCATTCAACATTGGGCCATGCCCCCAGGAAAACCAGGAGAAATCTGGGTTAAACAGGTTTGGCTCATAACAAGGACTCCTTGGTAATAAGAAGCAGTTAATAATGTGTTCATGTTTTTCAGGTTGTAGAATACACATTAAAGGGGATAAATAATATATGATAGAATGAGGAAATAAATAAACACTCTGCTGAAACATGTTGGGCAAAATTTGTGCTAATGTTTGATGTAAGTATGGTGAAAAACATCTTGATTTTTTTAAAAGTAAGTGTTCAAATACAGATTAGAAGCATATCGCAACTTAAGGACCACCTTCACTATTCCCTTCATTTAAAGTTGAGGAAATTGCAATTCAAAAAGGTATAATAATTTGCCAACAGTAACACTGATATTTATTGGCAGAGCTTAAATCAGAACTGACATTATTTTTAATACTGCATTATTTCTAATTTTCATGTTGTCATATTAAAAGTTTTACATATTCAAGAAACAGGAGAAAGTACAGAAGTCTTATTAAATAAATCAATGTGTATTTTATAAAATCATTGAATTTTAAAATGAATGTTTCATGTTAAACTAATTTGTCTTGGAAGACCACATTTCTCCCTATAAAAATTCAAGAAGAGTAATCTTAAACATCTTAGTTCATTTCCATTGGTGCATATGAGTTTATTTGGGTCCAAAATATAGGATAAGTAGCATTATATAATTTCATTAAATTGGATTAATTCTCATATAGAGAAGTCTTATAAGAATTCAAACTCTACGTATTCATTTCTTACTCATCTTAAAATTGACTATGAATAGCTTGATATTTTCACTATAATTTGGGTTGCAAAAAAGATATAACTCTTTGTTACACTACTCAAAAATTTGTTTATATTGCTATTTTCAAATCAACTCAGATATCTTGGTTTGTAGCTATTTCATAAAAATGCATTTGGGCATCTTTAGGATGCCCCTGGTTTATCCAGAAAGAACAAATTCTAGTTCAAAATCAGAGCTCAGGGGCTGTTTATTTCCAGTTTTAAAACAAAAACAAAACAAAACAAACAAACAAAAAACCATTCTCCTTCCGGTAAACATGAAGGAAACAAGGCTTTGTTCTAACATGTCTAATAAGCACAAAGTTCCAAAGGAGAGTTGTCATTGTTGCAGGTGGAGTTCTGTACTTGAAAAAGTAGAAATGCTTTACATGTTCACAGGTGACCTACATGATATAAGTTAAATGAGCTTTCTAAATTAAATTGCAGTTTCTCCATCTCACCTTTTTGATCAATTCCATTTTTTCTCCATAGCACTTAGCACATTCTATGTTATATTATTTCCCTTCTGTTTTCTATTTCTAAACTACAAGTTGCTTGAATAGAGATTCTTTTTTCTGTCTTCCCTTCTGTATCTGTAGTTCCTAACAAGGTGCTGGACATTAGAAGGTACACAGTAAGCATTTATTCTCTTGAATGAATAATGCCGCAGTCAGGCTGCAGCAAAATAACCCGGGGGTGACGAATAACTTGTGTACGTTGATACAGCAGGAGTAGGAGCCGTTTATTGCAGGACAGGAGCAGTATTTATACATTCCACAGAGCTTATCTAATTAGCATAAACTAGATACATCAGTCAACCAACCAGGAATCTCTACACTTAATGGCTCGCTTTTGTTACTTCTTAAACCACTCCCTCTGGCATTTTGCCAGGCACCATCCAGACTTGTTTACGAACTCTAACATTCCCCTGGCTAAATGCCAGGTGTTATTTTGACTTGTTTACAGACTCTAACATTTCCCCCTTTTGTTTAATTTAAATAACAACCATAGTGGTTTTTACAGAAACACCATAAATAACCTGCTACAAACAGAAAGGGAGGATACAAAATGCCACAATACCAAGCCACTTGATGGCTCCATGCAAGAAACCCTTGGAAAAATTATACCAGCAATGACACTGTTAGCAAAGATACCGAGTAACAATTTGTTGTACATTACAGTTTGTTGTCTCAGTCCAGGTAAAGCAATGTCTCAATAGATTAACTCACAGTCCAGGTAAATCACAATCCAGGTAAGTTCTGCAGGCAGCTAGCTTAAATCACAGTCCAGGTAAGTTCTGCAGGCAGCTAGCTTGATCCGAAGTCTCGTCCGTTTCTCAGCCGAAGTCTCGTCCAGTTTTCAGCAACACTGGAAATTCTTCCACCTTCGTCTTCACCCGCACTGGGATGAAGGCAGGAACTCCGGATGGCTAAAGAAAATCCTGTAGCATTGCACTAAGAAAACAACCTTCTGAACAATTTAGT
>NW_026008373.1:0-3671 GCF_001458135.2 Marmota marmota marmota | reverse complement strand
GGGGGGTGACGAATAACTTGTGTACTTGATACAGCAGGAGAGGGAGCCCTTTATTGTAGGACAGGAGCAGTATTTATACATTCCACACAGCTTATCTAATTAGCATAAACTAGATACATCAGTCAACCAATCAGGATTCTCTACACCTAATGGCTCGGTTTTGTTACTTCTCAAACCACTCCCTCTGACATTTTGCCAGGCACCATCCAGACTTGTTTACGAACTTTAACATTCCCCTGGCAAAATGCCAGGTGTTATTTTGACTTGTTTACAGACTCTAACAGAATGTATTTTGACATCATACATACATGGGGCATAACTTCCCACTTTTGTGGTTGTACATGATGTGGAGTTAACACTGGTTGTGTATTCATATATGAACACGGAAATGTTATGCTGGGTTCATTCTACTGTTTTGTTCTATTCCCATCTCCCTTCCCTTCCCCTTAAACTTTCCATCCAATCCAGTGAACCTCCACTCCAGCACTCCACTTTATTGTGAGTCAGCATCCGCATATCAGAGAGAACATTTGGCCTTTAATTTTTGGGATTGGCTTATTTCACTTAGCATGATAGTCTCCAGTTTCACCCATTTACTGGCAAATGCCATAATTTCCTTGTTCTTTATGGCTGAGTAATATTGCATTGTGTGTAGGTACCACATTTTCTTTATCCATTCATCTGTTGAAGGGCATCTAGGTTGGCTCCATAGCTCAGCTATTGTGAATTGAGCTGGTATAAACATTGATCATCATTTGCTTTTTCTGGAGATTTAAAGGCGGCCACGAGGTCAGGAGAGGTTTCCAATGGAAAAAGGGAAGGCTTCAGGCGTATCTGATTGGAAGTTTTTGGCACGGCAAAGCTGGAGGTGGGCTAATAGAAGTGGGATATTGTAAGTGATTGCTATGGTTTTCCATCTCTTAGGAACAGCATATTGAGTTTTCTCTGGTTGGTCCTGTGTTGGAATTGGGAGAGAAGATTAGGGACTTTGACAGTTAATGATCAAGTTCTGGCTGTTTTGGGGTCTTACTCTAGAGGTTATGATTTTTCTTCTAGGATAGTTGTTGGAGAGGTTGTGTGTTTGGGTTTTAACATCAGGTATGATCTGACCATCATTAATTTCTATTTTTAGTCTCTCAGATCTTTTTATTAACTTGGCTGACAAGGAGTCCAGCTCTCAAATGGCATCTCCTGCCATCACCCTATTCCCCTCGGAGCTTATCAATGATACTGGGTATCTCCAAGTGCATTCCTTTTTTTAAAAAAAATTTGTTTTAATTAATACACATGACAGTCCAATGATCTTGACCTATTATACATTTGAATCAGATGGGATATAATTTCTCATTTTTCTGAATGTACATGTTGCAGAATCACATTGGTCATGCAGTCATGTTCCAAGTGCATTCCTATTCCTCTTATTTGCAGTGTCCCTCTAAGTTCTGCTAGACATGGTAGTAGCTGGTGCATTTTACTACTTTAGCTTGTATATCCACCATATAATACCGTTTCTCTAAATTTTTTTTTGTACTGAGGATTGAACCCAGGTGTGCTTAACCACTGAGACACATCCCCAGCCCTTTTTTTGTTGTATTTTATTTAGAGTCAGGGCCTCCCTGAGTTGCTTAGGGCCTCACTAATTAGCTGAGACTGGCTTTGAACTCGAGATCTTCCTGCCTCAGCCTCCAGAGCTGCTGGGATTACAGGTGTGTGACACTGCGCCCAGCTTCTCTAAACCTTTGCTCCATTTTTCTACAGTCTGCATTTGCAGTGGTAGCATTTCTCCTTAATGTACTGTGGATCATTCTTTTCTCCAAGCTTCTGAGAGTTGCTTTTAAGAATGTGAGTACTGTCTTAACAAAGTCCTTGCCAGGGTGTTAAAACTCTCCTGTATTACAGGAGAATTCTTCTAAATTTCCAAACTCTCTCTTTAACAGGCTGATATCCAGCAGCTTCAGTTCTATACTTGATTCCTGCTGGTTTATGTTGGGTGAATCCTGCAGAACACACACACACACCTGCACACACACACACACATGCAAGCACACACTCACGCAGGCACACTACACACACACAATTATGTGCTTTTCTACCCTCACCTTCATTGTTTACAGGCCCATATTTTGGCCTTAACTTTAGTTACTGGCCTTGTGGTGGAGAGGAGTCAAGGGAAGATTTTGAGGTCGCTGCATGTTGCCTTGCCAGGCAGTTGCTTCTGTCAACTTAATGCAAGGCAGTGTCAACCATTAACAGAGAAGAGCAGGCCAGTTCTCCAGGCTTGGGGTCTGGGAATTCAAGATATTCAAATCTGTCCACCTAGTTGTCTTTACCCCATGTCTCAGGGCCCAATCAGAGCGGTGACCTCACCAGCACAGACTTGCCTAATTTGAGAATTCAACCTATCTGTTCAGTAAACTGTGGGTCAGGTGCTTAGGTTCCTACCCCTAGCCCCAAGAGATGTAAGACTAATTGTATGAGTTGAAGAGACTGCCTGGATCTCATATTTAGATTTCATTGGTAATTAACCATCCTTCTCATCCCCAAATGCATTGCTTATTTTAGAAATGGCCATTCATTCCACACTATTTTTTTTTTTTTGGGTACCAGGGATTGAACCCAGGGAACCTCAACCACTGATCCACACTCCCTGTTCTTTTTTGTAGTTTAGAGACAGGGTCTCACTGAGTTGCTTAGGGCCTCACTAAGTTGCTGAGGATGGCTTTGAACTTGTGACCCTCCTGCCTCAACCTTCAGATGTTGGGATGATCTTCTGGGAATATGGGTGCCACCACACCCATCCTGCCCACTACTCTTTCTTAGTTCAGCTCTCCACTCTCATTCCAACACTGGGGCTCTTGCCCCTCATTTCTTGAGTGCTTTTTACTGTATTCCACATTGATTCTGTCCCAATTCCTAATGATTTAAAAATATGTTTGGATGATTCTTCCAACACACTGGTATGACTCCGTCTTTCATGATTCTCAAGCAATCCAAACTCCTGTATCTCACATTTTCCTGATTTCTAGGGATGTTGAACATTTTTTTTTTCATGTTTGTTAGTTGTTTGTATTTCTTCTTTTCAGAAGTGTGTTTAGTTCTTTTGCCCACTTATTGATTGGTTATTTTGTGATTTTTTTGGGGGGATTAAGCTTTTTGAGTTCTTAATATATTCTAAGTATTAATTCCCTGTCAGAAGAGTAGTGGTAAAGATTTTCTCATTCTGTAAGCTCTTTATTCATGCTCTTAATTTTTTCCTCGGGGCATCAGTGGAATGGAAGAAGGGAATTGAGGGAGAAGGAGGAGGGATGGGAAAAGGGAGGAACTGTGGAATGAAATTGATCATATTATGCTATGTACATATGTGAATATGTCATAGTGCATTCTATAATTATGTATTATCTATAAAGCAACTGATTAAAAAAGCTAAAATAAATAGAAGGAAGACTAGTAGAGAGGAAGAGGAACAGGGGAGAGAGGAGGGAAGGGAAAGTGGAAGTACTGGGTATTAAAATGGAACCAATTATATTCTATGCATGTATGAGTGTCAAAAATGAACCCCACTCTTATGTATAACTATAATGCAATAATAAAAACATTTAAAAATCAAGGAGCACAAAGTGTAAAATAAGACAATTTAAAAATATACTACAATGAGTAGAAAAGTCACATAT
>NW_026008372.1:0-3671 GCF_001458135.2 Marmota marmota marmota | reverse complement strand
GAGAGAGAGAGAGAGAGAGAGAGAGAGAGAGAGAGAGAGAGAGAGAGAATTTTTAATATTTATTTCTTAGTTTTTGGTGGACACAACATCTTTATTTTTTTATTTTTATGTGGTGCTGAGGATTGAACCCAGTGCCCCGTGCACACCAGGCAAGCGCGATACCGCTTGAGACACATCCCCAGCCCGTAGCTTCTATTTTTTGTTTTATCATTGATTTCTAATTTCATTCCATTATGATCTGATAGAATGTTAGGTAGTGTCTCTACTTTTTTGTATTTGCTAAGAGTTTCTTTGTGGCATAATATATGGTCTATTTTACAGAAAGATCCATGTGCTGCTGAGAAGAAAGTGTATTCACTTGTTGAAGGATAAAATATTCTATATATGTCAGTTAAATTTAAGTTATTTGTTGTGTTATTGTGTTCTGTAGGTTTTTATTGTTTAGTTTTTGTTTGTAAGATATAGCCAGTGGTAAAAGGGGTGTATTAAAGTCACCCAGTATTATTTTGTTGTGGTCTTTTTGACTCTTGAAATTGAGAAGAGTTTGATGAATGTAGATGCTCCATTGTTTGGAACATGTGTATTTATAATTGTTATGTCTTGTTTACTGTTCCCTTAAGCAGTATGAAATGTCTTTCTTTGTCCCTTTTGATTAACTTTGGCTTGAAATCTATTTTATTTGCTTTGAGGTTGGCAACCCCTGGTTGCTTACAGAGTCCATGTGAGTGGTATGATATTTCTGAACTTTTCACCTTCAGTCTGTGGATGTCTTTTCCTATGAGTTGAGTCTCTTGAAGGCAGCATGTTGTTGGGTCTTTTTAAAAAATTTAATCTTCCAGTCTATGTCTTTTGATTGATGAGTTTAGGCCATTGATATGCAGAGTTTTTATTAAGACATGATTTGTGTTTCCAGTCATTTGTGTTTTTTGCAGTATTTAACTTGACTTGGTTTCTCCTTTGATTATTTTTTCTTTTAGTGTAACACCTCCCTCTGCTGATTTTCATTGTTGTTTTTTATTTCCTCCTTATTGAATATTTTACTGAGGGTATCTAGGTCCTGTGTGTGGGCAGCGACCAGGGGTCCTGCATGGGAACCACTGTCAGGGGTCCTCTAATAACTCACAGAGAAACAGCATTCCCAATGCTTGAATCCCAGGTCATAGAGTGACACAGATTGCTGCCTCCCTCTAGCTTGCCATCTTAGATCTCCCTGTTTCTAATTCTATTTTTTACTTTATACATGATTTAGGAGACTGATACATGAAAATGTGTTGTTATATGTTTTTGAACACAAGATATAAAGCTGACACTGGTAACTGAAAAAGAATGAAGATGGAGATATATAGGAGCAGAATTTTATTATGTTATTGAAGGTAAGCTAGTATATATTCAAATTAAAATGTATAAAATTAGGATGTTAATAAAATTTCCATGGTAATGACAAAGAGCATAGCTATAGAGTAGAAACAAAAGGAAATGAGAAATATCAAATAAACATAAAAAATACAGTAAGTCAGGAAATAAAGGACATAAAACTGTAAGAAATATAGAGTAAACAAATAGCAAAATAGCAGAAATAAGTCTGTGTAACAGTAATGACTTTAAACTATGTATATAATATAAATTTATAATATATAAATATGTAAAAATTGTATATACTCATTATCACATATATAATAAACACATAATATTTTATATAAGTATAATGTCATATTACATATAATATATCTATACATACAATAGATCTATACATACATAAATATATGCAGATATATTTATTTGTTTTTATGTATGAAGTATAATTATATTTTATGTTTATATATAAATACCAAAACTTGTCATAATTCCACAGTAATCAACACAATGTGGTACCAGCATATAGACAGACATGGACCAATGGACTGGGGTGAAAAGCTGAAAAATAAACCCATAACATACACAGTCAAATGATTGTCAACAAGGGTTCCAAAACCACTCAAAGGGGGAAAGATAGTCTTTTCAACAAATTGTGCTCAGAAAATTAGATATCCACATGCAAAAGAATGAAACTTGACATTTCTCTTTCACTATATATAAAAATGAACTCAAAATGTACCAAAGATATAAACATGAGAGCTAAAACTCTGAAACTCCTATGGAAAATCTTCATTTTATTGGTTTTGTTAATGACTTCCTAGATGTGACACTAAATGTGAAAAATAGGTAAATTGGCTTCAACAAAATTTAAAACTTTTGTGTGTCAAATAAAACTATCAACAGAGTGACTATAAACATCCCACAGAAGGAGAAAATATTTGCAAATCTCAAATCTGCCTTGGGCATGAATATTCAGAATTTATAAAGATATTCTAAAACTTAACAACAAAAGCAAACAACCTGATTAAAAGGTGGATAAAGGATTTGAATAGACATTTCTCCAAAGAAAATATACGAACATCTAATAAGCATGTGAAATGATGCTCAGCACATATCATTAAGGAAGTTCATATAAAAACTACATTGATATGCATTTTATGCAAAACTACAACAATATGAATCTCACACCTAGTAGGATGATTATGATGAATTTTTTTTAAAAAGAAAATAATAAATGTTGACTAGGAAGCGGGGAAACTGAAACCCTTGTGCATTGCTACTGGGAATGTGCAATAGTATAGTCACTGTGTATGTTAGTCACATCTGACAAGAACAAATTAGAAAAGAAAGAATGATTTATTGTGGCTCATGTTTCAGATAATTCAGTCCATGGTTGGCTGGTTCCACTGTTTTAAGCCTAAGATGAGGAAGTACATCATAGTGGAAGAGTATGGTGGAGAAATTTGTTCAACTCATGGCACTGGGAAGCAGAGAGAAAGTGAAGAAGGGAATGGAGAGAAGATAAACCATTCCAAGGCATACCCCCAGTAAGTTACTTCATACAACTTGTTCCCACCTCTCAGTATTCCATTCAGCTCTCAATGAATTAATCCATTGATGAGGTAAAAACCCTCTTGATCCAATCATTGCCCAATAGTCCTGCCTCTGTACACATGAAACTTTGGAGGACATTCCATGTCAAAATCACCCAAAAGACTCATGTCCATATTGTAATACTAAAAGCATAATCCATCTCCAAAATTCCCCATAATCTTAACAGTTTGGGCATTTCTTAAAAGTCAGACTCCAGTCTCCTTTGAGACACCAGGCAAACTGAGCTGTTGGTCCATAATAATCAAAAAGCAAACTACATAATTCCAAAATATAATGGCACAAAGTAAGCATTCCCAATCCAAAAAGGAAGAACAGGGGAATAGAAAGAAGGGATGAGACCAGTGCTAGACCAAGACCCAGCAGAGCAGACATTAAGTCTTGTAGCTCCATGTCTAGTATCTGGTATACAAGGTGGTAAAAACGTGAGCTCCAAGGGGTTGGGGCAGCCCTGCCCCTATGTCCATGATGGTTGCAGCCCACATGGTCTCTATCAGGCTGGCTCTGCTCATTGCCTGAAGTTTGCCTTAACACGTATTCCACATTCTTGGCATATCTACATCCTGGGGACTCCATTGCATCTCACAGCTTCATACATTACCCTTGGGGAGCTTTCCACAGAGATTCTTATACTGGCACACAAACACACATTGCTTGGACTCCAAGGTCATCTTTTGAAATCCATTTTTTTTTTTTTTTTTTTT